>NC_090741.1:126029426-126041926 GCF_036898095.1 Palaemon carinicauda | reverse complement strand
GCCGCATTTCTTTAAAGTACGACTAATAATGTCACAAAACTATAACAATTAAAATCTGAGTTTTGATACAATTGAGGTTTAACATTTATAGTAATTGTATTAATTATAACCATCTTTATTTTAGATACAAAAGGTCGGAAATATGGCCTCGTCCGTAAATTTGGCAGGGTTCATTCACCTATTTTGACACGTGCAGTGTTATTATACGACCATACTTCGTCCCTTGATAGGAGCGGTTTTATAAAATATAAAGATAAACTTATTATACTTTACAATCAAGAATTTATTTATTGTTATATTTGTTATGACTATTATGCATTTCAGGGCCGTGTCCAATTGATTTTCGTTGATAAAATCCTACCAAAACATCGGATATGGGTCACATTTTGGAAATGGGTATTTGAAGCCACAGCCTAATTGACAAAAATATGCAGTAATGTCTAATGTGAATAATAAAGGCACTTACTAGAGTAAATATAAGAAATTGAAAGGGTAACTTAGATAAATTTAGACGCACCCAGAGAGAGGCTGGTTGTGATGTCAACTATGACATCAGACGTAATACCCAGTTAACTTTCCATTCACAATAGTAAACACGCTGATAACAGGAGGACAGCAGAGCATTCATACGTCAAAGCCAATCTGTTCTACGTGACTGCTGTTTGGTGCTTCACTTATGGCAGGCCCGGAAAATTGTCCTCGTGGCTGTAAGACTGCTTTTGTTTATATTAATGTATTTCTAAATTTTCAGAATAAGAATAAGACAGATTTTTCCTTGACTGCAAATTATCTCACTGACCAGCTACATAAACCATATTTAACAATTTACCTATTCTACTGATCTCTTTACATATATATATTTATATATATATATATATATATATATATATATATATATATATATATATATATACAGAGAGAGAGAGAGAGAGAGAGAGAGAGAGAGAGAGAGAGAGAGAGAGAGAGAGAGAGAGAGAGAAGAAGTGTATAAGGTAGCTGTTTGTGTGTCTTCATTCATAAAGTGGCTATACGACTGGAGTTTCTAGTAACTACATCATACTACAGTAGAGTATCAATGAGTGGGAGGGCCTTCAGTAATGACGTCTACATAGTCTATCTATTTCTTAGATTTACTCTGGTAAGTGCCTTTATCATTCACTTTAGACATTATTGTATATTTTTGCCAATTAGGCCTTGGCTTCAAATACCTATTTCCAACATGTGACCCATATCCGATGTTTTGGTAGGATTTTATCAGCGAAAATCAATTGGACACGGCCAAGAAATGCATAGTAGTTACTAATAATTACAGTTTATATTATTATTTTTGAGACTATTTATTGTTATATTTGTAAAGTTGGACCTATATAATCAGGTATCTGTTTTCAATAAAAGTAATAGAAATCAGTCTGTACCATTCATTTTTTCATGACAATTTCTTATAATCTTGTCGGTAGAGTAACATTTTATATATATATATATATATATATATATATATATATATATATATATATATATATATATATATATATATATATCATTATTTGTAATTTCCATCTGCCATACAATTCACGTCCTAAAAAAAGTTTATAATATTTTGTATTTCATTGATTTTTATTTTATTATTCCCCTTCATTTCCATTCATCAAGTTATGATTTACTTAAGTTTTATATCTTTTTTCAGAGTGTGTTTTGTCTTTAAAACCAAACAATATTCTGCCTTATTCATGCATTAGCATCATTTATTCTATTAATAAACAAATACTGATACAAAGGAAAAAAATTGAATATTCTGATTAAGTGTTAAGAACACTCTTCATGGGGAGAAACGAGGGTCTAAAATATGAATAGATGATAAACTAAGTAGCTGCTTATAACTCTATTTATTACTGTATGTATATTTCTGCCACATGTATTCCTTGCTTATATAAACCAAACCCTTTTCAAATGTCTGTAAATTAACGCAAAAAACACGTATATATAATTAAGAGTGTAGTAGTGCATCGATGAGATAATCTCTTGAAAGGTCCAAAATTCCTTTTTGGTATCTTTCTCCCAAGAGACTTTTGGATGTTTTTATCATGAAGGATAAACAGAAAAGAGATTAAGAGAATGTGTAGAGCCATAGTTAGTCGAGTGGTAGAGTGGTTTCAGACCAGAAAGAGAAACATCTGAAATAATCTTCACCCTGAAAATGAGATTTGAGAAGAGCTGGGAGTGGAACACAGATAGGTATATTGCTTTTATAGACCTAGAGAAAGCATTTGATCGAGTGCCAAGGCAAAAGATATGGGATGCATTGAGAAATAGATATTATGGTGTTCCTGTAAAACTAACAAGAGCAATTTACAACACCTATCAAAACATCAGATCTAGAGTAAAAGCAAACACTGAAAATGAGGACTGGCTTGAAATCCAATCAAGAGTTAGGCAAGGTAGTGTTCTTTCCCCTCTATTTATCATAGTGTTTATGGATAAATGCATGAGACAGCAAAATCCTGAATAGAATATGACCACTGATCTGATATGTAGATGATCATGCAGTAGTAGCAGAAACTATAGTGGACCTTCAACAAAGAATGACAACCTGAAATAACATCTTAACAGAGAATGGCATGAGGATTAGCAAGGAGAAAACTGAAATTATGCTTCTGTCTCGAACACCGGCAGATATAAATATTCCATTACAAGGGCAAGCATTAAAACAATGCAGAAACTTTAAATATTTGGGATCTGTATTTAGTGATCAAAATGACCCTAATCCTGAAATAACCAATAGAGTACATAAATTCAATAATAACTTTTATATACTATATCCACTGTTGAAAGATAGGAACATACCCCGCAAAGTAAAAACTCTAACATACATCTCCATACTAAGGCCCTTTTCTAACCTATGGCCAAGAGTGTTGGACGTTAACATTAAAGACTAGAACCCAGCTCCAGGCAGCAGAAATGAAGGTACTGAGATTGATAAAAGGTGTCACAAGACTGGATATACTTCGAAGTGAAAATATCAGGAGGGAATTAAGAGTGGAGGGGATTTTGAACTTTATTGAAAGAGGACAACTACGATGGTTTGGATATGTCAAAAGAATGGAAGAAGAATGATATCCAAGGAATATTTTGAAATGGAGACACCAGGGCAGAAGACCAGTTGGTAGGCCAAAGATGAGGTGGATGGAAAATATTGAGAGAGGAGTGACAAGGAGAGGTATAAATTTCCAAAAGATTGAAGAATAGAAGCTGCATGAAGATCGTCAGCAATGGAGACAGTTTTTGAAACAGGGTGACTGGCTGGCTCGAAAAGCCTACCTGGCGCCTGGTGAGAAACAGAAAATGACTTCAAGAGAACCACGGTCCAGGTCAAGGCCAATATATAGAGGTCGGTCGGACAGGGGATTATCCATGACTCACCCTTCAGGACTCGTCAAGCTCGCCACAATCAAGGCCTTCGCCACAATTGACCCTGCCCAGTCATACAAAACCTTTCGTAGCGGTCAGTTACCTTGTTACAACCAAAGCTATATTGTCTCTATTTACAACGGAAGCAGTCACTTAACCGACAATGCCAAATAACTGTTCTGTTTATGGATGTCTGAATACCAAGAGAAAAACAAAAGGCAATGGTATTAAGTATTTTACGTTTCCTAGAGACAAAATTTTCTGTGATAAGTGGATACACGTGTGTTGCCGGTCTGATGAAATCAATCCAAAACATGTAGTGGTGTGTTCAGCTCATTTCACACCAGAGGACTACATTGATGATATGAAATCAAGGTTGCTGAATATTGAGAGCCCTAAAAATATGAGGTTATTGAAGAAAACCGCTGTCCCATCTGTACATATACCAAAAGGTGAGTTAATTTCATGTAATGAAGGTAACTGAAATCCCACCTAAAAAATTGCATTGCCTCCGAAATTTATGTTATTTTCTCTTATTGAAAGAGTTCATTCTATACGAGATTTCAGTTATTTTTCAAAACAAATTAGCCTATTATCCCAGATTACCTTGGCGATATAATTGAAAATTTGAGAACGAATTACATCATACATGCATGTGGGTTTGTGTGTTCTGCCTTGTTATATATTTCGTCAAAAGGTAAATCTTATCCTCTCTTTATTTGATTTTGTTCCAGAAAGAACACAGATGGAATCATCAATAGCTAGAGAAGAGAGGTCAAAGAAACGTATTCAGAGACAAACATTGCAAGAGGTATTCAGTAAAGAGGAGGAAATGTGTAATGCAGAGCAAGATGGTGCCATTGAAATCACTATAGGAGAAAATGGAAACTTAGATGAACCATGTGTGATAGAAAATGATAATAAGGAAGAGCAAAAAAATGAAGTACAACAATTAAGGGAACAGTTGAAACAGGTTAAGGAAGAAAATGCAAGATTAAAGGAATACATAAGTGTTTTAAATGAAAATGTTATGCAAATTATTAGAAACGTAATGATTAAAAGAACATAAAATATTCTAGAGCCATTATTTAGTAAAACTCAAATAAAAGAAATTATAACAAAGAAAAGGGTAAGCGAATGGTGCAGTGAAGACATTGCATCTGCTTTAACTCTAAGAAGCATAAGTTCCAAATGTTACAAGTATCTGAGACTTAAGAAGGGGTTTCCATTGCCTTGTCAAACTACATTAAAAGAAAGAGCGAGTAGATTCTTGTGCGAGCCTGGGAGTTTGACAAGTGTTTTGACATTATTACGTGCTAAAGCTGAAACTTTTACAGTAAATGAAAAAAATAGCGGTATTAAGTTTGGATGAAATGTGTATTAGTAATGAATGGTGCTATGATAAGGGTATGGATGTATTGTATAAGCCGCACAACAGTGTCTTGGTTTTTATGCTACAAGGTCTTGTAAGGAAGTGGAAACAACCAATTTATTTTAACTTTGATGAGACAAATCTCAAGCCGTTACTATTACAAATCATAATGTATGTTGAGGCTGTTGGTTATCCATTGTTGCCATTGTTTCTGACATGAGATCAGCCAATCTTCGCATGTGGAAAGAATTTGGCATTGATCCTCTTGTCAATAGGATTTCATTCAAGAACCCATGTGCTGACAGGGAGATATATGTTTTTGCCGACGTTCCCCACTTGATCAAATTAGTCAGAAATAACTTCATTGATTCAGGCTTTTATGTAGGCAGTGATTTAAGTAATGACACAAGTATCCGTGAAATGTTGTCAAAATCTAATACAGAATATGGACTGGCTTATAAAATTAATGAACTTCACATATCTATTAATGGACAGCACAGGCAGCGTGTCAAGTATGCTGTGCAGTTATTATCCTCATCTTGTGCTAGTGCTTTAAGGTATTTGGGAAGTAGAGGTCTGTTGAACTCCAATAACTGGCAAGCTACCTCTGATTTTCTCTCACTGATCAACGACTGGTTTGATATAATGAATTCAAGCAACATGTATGGCGATATACCAGCGAGAAATGGCTTTGGGATCAATAAAGATTTTCAAATGAATACTTTGGAAAAGGTTATAATGGTAATGACTTCTTTAAAAGTAAAATCTCAAAAAATAAGGTGTCTATACAAATTTCAGAAGGGCATAATTCTTTCAAGTAAATCTGTTATTGGTCTTTCTAATATGGTTAAAGATGTTTTTAATGTAGATTATATCATGACTCAAAAGCTGAATCAAGACTGTGTAGAACATCTGTTTGGTTGCATAAGGCAAATGAAGGGCACATACGATCATCCCAATGCTGTTGAATTTAAGTTTAGACTGAGGTCATTGATTCTGGGGAAAGATGTAAAAATAATTAGTGAAAAAACGAACATCATTGCAAAGGGCAACAATTATGATATGTTGATAAATGAATCTGCATGCAATTCCAAATACAGTGATGATAGAGAATTAGCATTAGAACTGTACTTGACCAGCTCATTGTTTAAAGATTTAGATTTTGAATGCCCCTCAGAAGATATAAACAATCAAATTTTAGATAAAGAAAACGAAAAAAACGGCTGCCACTGTAATTAAAGATGAAGCTCTTAAATATATAGGTGGTTATATTGTAAAAAAGTTTTCTACAAAATATCCACAATTAGGAAGACAGATGAAAGAGTGTAAAAATTCAAATGAATCGTGGATTGGGATAGTAAACAGAGGTGAATTGTACATGCCATCAGATGAATTTTATTCTCAATTAACTGTGCTACGAGAAGTTTTCAACACAATCCGTGGTAAAGGTCCCAGACGACATTATTGATTTTTTTTGCAAAGATATCTATATATTTTAGACTAAGGTACTTAAATAATGCTATCAAAATTAAGAAAAGAAAGACAAAAATTGAAAATGATCGGGAGATGCCAGAAAAAAATTAAAGTTAAATATTTAGATATGTTTAAATAGTTTTTACATTTCAGGATGTTCAAGCAATGAATTTTTATATTTAAAGTTAAATATTTAGATATCTGTAAATAGTTTTTATTCATTATTATATTTAAGTGTGTACATATTATTTTCATTAATAAAAGTTACAACTACAACCGAGTTTCCTTCAATTCTCACTGATGAATTCACACTGCTGTACTGTCTACAGTAATATTATTTTATCAATAAAATTTTTTAGGCATTCTCAGAATTTTCTGATAACGGAAGTATCAAAATTAAGTAGTCAAGAGGAAGAATAATTCAAAGGAAATAACAATAATGCCTTAATATACAAAGCCACGGCCTAACAGAGAATCACCAGTTGGAGCCGGAGTGACGTCACAGTCAGCCAGTGGCGGGAAGATGACAATTCTGTCCGACCGACCTCTATATATTGGTCTTGGTCCAGGTATACCAGGTCAGCCAGACAGCGTACCGATTTTAAGCCTCTTCTGCGCACCTACGTCAACTGAGGGGTTTAGTATTGGTGAGAACCATCAAGAACGTAGACCTATCACATAGTCTTGAATTTCATATATATATATATATATATATATGCAGAAGAACCTGAGGATCACGTTTTCCTGTGATTTTTACACACACATATATATATATATATATATGTGAGTGTGTGTGTGTGTGTGCGTGTATGTGTGTGTGTGTATATATATATATATATATATAGATAGATAGATAGATAGATAGATATATATATATATATATATATTTATGCAGTATTGATATGGACATTAATGAGAAGTAATTAATTACCCACTTTTTATTTGTTGAAAATATGAATAAAAATAACCTATATCATAGACAAGGAAGCACCAACAACAGTACATTCGAACTTAATTTTCTTAGACAGAAGGTTTTAGTCAGTGTTAAATTTCAAGGACCCAAAGAATGTAAACTTTTCATTTGGTAAATATTTTACCAAGTTTAAACTTTCGTCTATTCTTCTGGTCTCCCTGCATGGCTGACATTGACGTTTCCTATACTTCGACAAATTATTAGGATATTGCATTCAGAAATATGCTGATATCTTAACCAAAAAAAAAAAAAAAAAAAAAAAGCGATAACACCGCCAGAACTTCGATACTACACTGTTTTAACTCTAAATAAAGCTTTCTAATAAGATTTTATCCCTCCATGAGAGTTTCCGCTTATACAGCGTCAAAAATATCCCCCCCCCCTTTATTAACAGCTATAAAAAACCGACTAGAAGCTACATGCAACTCCCCTCAATATTATCATTATTATTAGTAGTAGTAGTAGTAGTAGTAGTAGTAGTAGTAGTAGTAGTAGTATCATCATTATTATTATTATCATTATTATCAATTTATGATTATTTTTATTTTAAGAATTATCATTATTATTATTATTATTATTATTATTATTATTATTATTATTATTATTAGCTAAGCTATAACCCTATTATTACTATTATCATCATTACTTACTAAGCTACAACCCTAGTTGGAAAAGCAAAATGCCCAGTGAGGAAAGGAAACAAGGAAAACTAAAATATCTTAAGAAGAGTAACATCAAAATAAATATCTCCTAAATAAACTATAAACAAACTTTAACAAAACAAGAGGAAGAGAAATAGAATAGAATAATATGCTGGAGTGTACCCTCAAGCAAGAGAACTCTAACCTAAGACAGAGGAAGACCATGGTACAGAAGATATGGTACTACCCATGACTAGAGAACAATGGTTGTATTTTTTAGTGTCCTCCTAGAAGAGTTGCTTACTATAGCTAAATAGTCTCCTCTACCCTCACCAAGAGGAAAGTGGCCATTAAACAATTGCAGTGCAGTAGTTAACCCCTTTATAAAAGATGATTTTTTTGGTAATCTCAGTGTTGTCAGGTGTATGAGGACAGAAGTAAATATGTAAAGAAAAGGCCAGACTATTCAGTGTGTGTGTATAGGCAAAGGGAAAATGAACCGTAACCAGAGAGAAGGATCCAATATAGCACTGTCTGGATAGTCAAAAGACCCCATAACTCTCTAGATGGGAAAAAGATGCTAGACGCCCAAAGGCTCCAACAAGGAAGAATAGCCTAGTGAGGAAAGGAAATAAGGGAATAAATAAACGATATGAGAAAGAATTGTCAATTTGTAAAAAAATCTAAAAGCAGTAAGAACATCAGAAATTATATATATTATATACATTATAAAAAGAATTATATCAGCCTGTCCAACATAAAAACCTTTACACTAAGTTTGAACTTTTGAAGTTCTACAGATTCAACTACCCGATTAGGAAGATCATTCCACAAATTAATACATTCTATCCAGGTATCATTCCTAGGTACTTTAGTATTATTTCCCTACTCAGAATATTTAACACAACATTTCTTGATAATATATCCACAAATGTATTTAAGGGCTTCTTTCTAAATTACTCCCCCAACATTTTCTTTTATTTCTTTGTTTGCTCTCTTCTTCGTCAAAAACATATTTTTATAAAACAAAATCTAAATTTCTGAACATCTGCGTTCTTTAAAGTTCATAGCATGTGCAGGATCATGGTGACAATTTATTTGCCTTATACACCCAAAGAAATGTTCAAGGCGATCTTGACTTACTCTTTGTGCCAGTATTTAGTCAATACCATGAGAGCCTTTTAACATGACAAGCAAAGCAATGGCGGATTTACATGTTAAAATTATTCCTAGTAACCGAAACTTCATGTCATCTATGTAATCCTTTGCTTTATAATGAATCGAACAAATTCTGTCAGTACAACAACATGCAGGAATGCACTGGGATGGTCTATGTATGGCTTTGCTTTTGGAAAACGATGGTATCTTATATTTGAGGTTTTAGTTTTTTTTCACGTTTATTATACTGTAACAGTCAAATATTACGCAGTCAGTTGACATTATCACTGATGAAATGAAAGAAAAAATAAAAACATATATGAACAGTGCGATTTTTATTGTTGACATTGTCTTAATGAGTAACTAACTAAGGCCAAGTTCGTTTGTGTTGGTTACCCACGTGTGTGAACAAGGGCGAGTGACGTCAGAGTATTGATGTTTCACACCTTAAGCTATGTGTTGGCTGACCTGGTATATCTGGACCGTGAAGAGAACTAAGTACATTTTGAGTCAATCTAGCTGATTTTTTGGCTGAACCTCGAACAAATTGCTAACGAAGGTTTTTAATATGGATATTGGGCATGAATAACCTCTCTCTCGGAAAAAAAAAGTTTACCCAAATTAATCTTGCGGAAAGGGGTCAACGACGTCAAGAAAATTCGTAGAAAATATGTCGAGAAAAATCGATGTCGGGGTTTTGGTATGTCACTTTTCTCCGCTAGCGGGTAACGTATACTACCATATATATATATATATATATATATAACTGGGAATTGCATCTTGACGCTGTAAGGAAAATGCTGCCAATATTTGCTGCAGCAGGACACAACCTATATACTAAGTCGGCCTACTTGTACTTGCAGCAAATGGACGGGCTACCGAAAAGCCATCCTGAAGTGTACCAGAAATTTTCTGAAGGATCCCATGTGCTTAGACGTAGTGATCACTACTGGGCTGACTTGTAGATGGATCTGGTTATTGAGTAGGTGCTAATGAGAAGCATGATGACGTATGGAGGTCTTCCTCATGTCAGAGGAATGGACGAAGTTCAACGATTGGTTTGGACACTATCACTGCCAGAGTGCGCTGAAATCAAGTTTACAATGCAAGAACTAGCAGGCATTCGTTATGGCACTAGTGACTAGAACCAGGAGGCTACTTCAACAAGAAATAAGCGAGATGGGATACAGGGAAGTTCCTTGCGTTTTTCCAGACATATGACCCTTTCACGGAAGATCCGTCAATTCACAGCATTTCAATTGGAGTAACTGGAGACAAAAAGGTGAATGTGGACAAAGCATACTCAAATGGAGAGGCAATCATAGCTTCAATGGTTGGAGAAAATGTCCGTGAGTAGACTTTTATAAGAAAGGATCAGGCAATTACACTTGGGTCAAAAGTTTCGCTCAGCAAAGAGGAAGCAGTTGAGACTGATACACAACTCCTATTCCTGAGAGTCTCTGTGCTATCTACCAATTAACCCTCAACTCAGCATCAGCAAGAACATTTCCAGTATGAGGTTTGTGGTTACCCACCTGCACTTTTTGATTCTTTCGGACTACTGCGAGAGGCAAAAAAACCGGTTCTGGCAGATGCAATATGGGAACTGACTTCCCCTGTACAATCAGGTGCACAGTCTTAAGATCCACAGTATCTCTTAGATGGTGGAGCACTACTTCAACACCTCCCTTGACAAAAAGGTCACACATTTCATGAGATCTGTGCCCAATACTGCAGATATATCACAACTAGATATGGAAAAGCATGTATTGCCTTTGATGGGTATGAAAGTGGTCCATCCATTGAAGACGCGACTCACCGACACTGAGCAGGGGGTTTTGTTAGTGTTAATGTGTCACTGACCCCTTTAATGGTGTTCAAATTAAAAAAGGATGTTTTCCTAGCTAATCAAAAAAACAAACAATTGTTCATCAAATTGCTGGGAAAGAGTTTGGAGGAAACAGGTTGTAAAGTATTCCAAGCATCTGGAGATGCTGACGTATTGATTGTGAAGACTGCTCTAAAACTGGCGCAGACAGGAGAAACCATTTTGATAGCACATGGCACTAACCTATTGGTCCTTCTATGTTATCATGCCAATAGAGATGATGGTTACAACAACTACTTCACGCCACAACCAAAGGCTAGTGCAAATATTGTGAAAGTCTGGAACATCAAAGAGATGAGGAAATCTTTGGGAGATGTGGTCTGTTCAAACATTCTTTTCATCCATGCACTACTGGGTTGTAATTCTACATCCAGTGTTCATGGAATTGGGAAGGTAGCGTCCCTTCAAAAGGTAATTACCAATAGAAACTTCCTCAAACTGGCAGAATGTTTGGAAAGGATAGCAGGGCAGAAGAGGTTATTGAAGCTGGGGAGAAGGCTTTTGTGTGCCTGTACAAGTAATGATGGCGAAAACATCAATCATCTCCGACTGAGGTGTTTTAAGGAAAAGGTTGTAAAAAGCTCAAAGTATGTTGAGGCCAAATCATTGCCACCAACAAGAGCAGCTACGAAATTTCACAGCCTTCGAGTTTACTTCCAAATTCAGGAATGGAGAGGTAGAAACCAGCTAAAACCTGACAAGTGGGTATGGAAACTCTCAGATGGTAAATTTCAACAAATCAAGACTGACTTGCTAGGTGGTCCTGTAAATTTTTGACTATAATTAGGTGTAACTGTACTTCAGGGTGTACTACTTCAAGATGCAGTTGCAGAAAACCTGGCATTCACTGTTCAAACTTGTGTGGTAATTGCAAAGGCCTCTACTGCACCAAGATCTTGATGATGATGAAGTTACCTTTGACTAGTTCTTGACAAGAAATGTTCTTTGGCCCGTTCATGAACTTGTTCTGTGGTGATTATGCAAGAGCCTTACCCCAGCATTCGACCAACTGACCATTCCTTTATTTTAAATTGTACTTATTTTGTACCTATTTTTTATGAAATGTCTGGAATTAATGTGAAAATTGCTACCTTGAAAAAGGGCACTTAGTCTGTTTTAGTACATTTTATATTTATATTTGTATAGTAAATAAAAAGGCATGCAAACAATGGCAGGGGCTAGTCATTTTCTGGTGTTAGTTTATTACTAAGCATATAGCTACCTATCATTACAATTTAAAACACCAAGAAAATGTCAAGCTGGCTTGGGGTGGGCCCTGTGTGGGTTTTCATTCAAAAAATATTTTTTTCTTTTCTAATTTAATAAAAGTTTTTTGTCAGGAAAAACGTTTAATATTGTCAGCAATTGTCAGGAATAATGGACTTAGTTGTCAGGAAATATCAGGAATTTTATGTCTCGAAATTTCAATATTGTGAGGTTGCATTTTAAAGATAGCGGTCGTTGACCGCAAGGTTAATTTTGGTAAACTTTTTTTTATCTGAAAGAGAGGTTATGCATGCCCAATATGCAAGTTAAAAACCTTTGTTAGCAATTTGTTTGAGGTTCAGCAACATTTTGACTGGACTATTA
>NC_090741.1:126021926-126024426 GCF_036898095.1 Palaemon carinicauda | reverse complement strand
AGGACCATCTCACTAAATACTTTCTTTTTAGAGAAAGTGGCATTCTGCTTTTAATAATCTCCTTTTGTTTACCAATATATTTCCATCCTTTTCCTATCTTTTTTTTCAGACTCGTGACATGGAAAAAACATTTATTGTCTGCCCAAAGTATATACATTTATTAACAATTTCTGGAGGTTCGTCCATAAATCTTGTCTCTGCATTTTCATTGAACATTATCATAGTTGTAATTGTATTAATTTTTTGGCGTACATTCCTGCTTACTATCATCTTTTGTATTTCCTCCAAAGGATCATTAATCAGAAAATTCCTCTGCAAATCTTAAGCTGTTAAGGTAATCCCCATAAGTGTTAATTCCTACATTTTCCCAATCTAGATTCTTAAAAACTTCTTTTAGGAACGCTATGAATAATTTAAGATAGATGGGGTTTCCTGTCTAAATCCTTTCTCAATGGGTATCATTTTACTATCTTTATGTAGTTTTGGGATTGATATACTTCCGGTATATATATATATATCTATCTATAAGTGTTCTTACATAAGATTCATCTATTTCTTGACTTTGAAAGGGCTTTCATTACGACTGGCTGTTTGACAAAATTAGAAAATTTCTCATAGTCTATATATATATATATATATATATATATATATATATATATATATATATATATATATATATATATATATATATATATATATATATATATATACCATTCATAATGGTATGTCATATTCTGTTGATTTTCCCATTACCTGAATGATTACGTGGTTATCAATTGTTGAATACCCACTTCTAAAGCCTGCTTATTCTCTTGGTCGATTAAAATTTATCTGGCTTACTATTCGGCTTACTAGCATCTTTGTAAATATTTTATATATTACCATGAGTAAATAAATCTATTGGGCGGTAATTTTTCATGCCTTTTGTGTGTACCTTTTCAGGGAATAGTACAATGATATTTTTTTTTTTTTACAATCTGTATGTAAAGAGCATTCTTGCAGACATTTTGCGTAAAGTGCAGCGAGTTTTGATACTATCTAATCTCCATCTATTATCAAATGAACTATTAGGCCATCTTCTCCTGCCGATTATCTGTTATCAAGTCTTTCAATGCTTTCATTACTTCTCCTACGGTTACTTTTGGTACCACCTCAGGTGTTTTATCATTTTTTATCAGCAAAGTTATTTCTTATAACACTGTTTTAAAGCATTCTATAGAAATATTCTGCAATTTTTATCACCCCATGTCTATTGTTGATAGAATTTCCGTTTTCAACTTGTAAAGCAAAAACATATATGTATATATATATATATATATATATATATATATATATATATATATATATATATATATATTGTCACCTCTGTGATGGAATATCTCAGGTCTTAGGAGAATTCAACATACCTTAAATTATCTTATTACTTAACCCACGAACCATTATTACTTAAATGGTGACAAAGGAAACACTGATCACGTATTTATATACATTATAATACCAACTAATCCACAATAACAAAAACAAGTGATCAAAACAGCAACATTAATTAAATATTAACACTTTAGTTACAGCTTAGGGTACTGAATAGCAAAATAAGATATAACAATCACAACTGTCACTGTTTGTAGTGGGAAGTATACTCCTACTTCATCCCAAAAATCAAGATCCAAAGAAAGGTGTGAAAATACCAAAGCAAGGAGCATAGAGTGGAAATAGATTGCGTGGTCAAGAGATGGCGCTGAAGCAAAAGAGATAATACACAAATAGAGAAAAGGTACATCGTTTGAAAATAAAATTATACAATATATTTATGTACAAAGAGGGAGAGTGGCATATTCGTCATAATATATATATATATATATATATATATATATATATATATATATATATATATATATATATATATATATATATATATATATATATATATGCCCCTGTGGCAGCGGGGGCATAAAAACAATTAGAATAGCGCCAACGTTATCCCTGCGTGTCGTAAGAGGCGACTAAAAGGGACGGGACGAGGGGGCTGGGAACCCCCTCTCCTGTATAAAAATCCTACGAGGCATCAACAAAGAGATGGAGCTGGGGGGAGAGTGACTGCTCCCTGCACTCTAGTTTTGGGGTGTCTGAATGTGCGTGGATGTAGTACGATAGAGAGTAAAAGATGTGAGATTGGAAGCATGTTTAGAAATAGAAGGATGGTTGTATTGGCCTTGTGTGAGACAAAGATGAAAGGAAAGGGTGAAGTGATGTTTGGTGAAATGTCTGGTAAAGTGTCTGGGATTGAAAGGGGAAGAGCGAGAGAGAGTGTGGCTTTATTGCTGAGTGAATGGATGACAGGTAAAGTAGTGGAATGGAAGGAGATATCATCTAGGTTAATGTGGGTAAGGGTTAGGTTGGGTAGGGAATGTTGGGCGTTTGTCAGTGCGTATGGGCCAGGTAGTGAGAAAAGTGAAGAAGAGCGGAAGGTGTTCTGGAATGAATTAACTAGGTGTGTAGA
>NC_090741.1:126004426-126016926 GCF_036898095.1 Palaemon carinicauda | reverse complement strand
CTTTGACTTCAAACACAGAGAATTTATTCATAAGCACATCAAGGTCTTCATTAGCTTCAGGTATATCAATAAAATTATTCCCTTCATATCTCTTATTCATGACCTCACTAAAGTGTTCCATCCAACATTGTCTTTCTTCATCTTCTGTTGCAATAACAGAGCATCTTTCTTGTTGATGGGTATATGTTTCTTCTTCTTTATCCCAGTCCAGATTTCATTAATAATTCTATGAGCAATTCTTAAACAATAGCCAGTTCCTGAATTCATAGCATAGTCAGCCTCATCTGCTTTATTGTTTAAATATTTTCTCCAATCATTCCTTGCTTTTCTTTTAACCTTATGATCAATACTGGAATACTTAACATGCTCTTCCTTGTAATTTTCATTACTTTCTCGAAAACTTTCAACAATCAATTTCTGTCTCTGTCTCCATTTTATAGTATCCAAAGTATCATTTGAAATCCATAGCTTTCTCCTTGTAACTTCATGTCCCAAGACTTCACTACCAACTTACTGATATGTCCTTAATATCACACCATTCTTCATTAATTGTCTGTTCTTCGGCTCTTGAAGTTTTTAAGACTACAGATCGATTCCTACATTTAATTGCAAAGGTTTCTCTGTGCTTAATTATATCAAACCTAGGCATTCTGTCTACCTCTCTGTTGCGTGCATCTCTATAGCATCTTACTTTTCTCGGAGTCCTCTTTTTCTCTTCATTAATGGCAAGATCGTCTATTTGATTTTGTAATTGCCACGTGATGAAGTCCATGTAAACTTGTGGATTTTCTTGTGTTGAAAAAGATAACCTCCAATGACAAGATTGTTTGCTGAACAGAAACTTATGAAATGTGCTTCATTTTTATTTGTTTCTTCGCTAAGACCCTCGACGCCCATCATATTCTCTATCCTTTGATTTTTTCTTCCAACTTTAGCATAGAAGTCACCACTCACAATTTTCATAACTCTCTCAGGGATCTCATCTATTACTCTCTGTAGTTCTTCGTAGTATTCATGTATCCTTTCTTCAGGGGAATCATTTATCGGGTCAGTTTTATATATATATATATATATATATATATAAATATATATATATATATATATATACAGCACTGTATATACATATAGATAAATATATATATATATATATATATACATACATATATATATATATATATATGTTTGTATATATATATATATATATATGTATATATATAGATAGATATATATTTATATATATATATATATATATATATAGATATATATATATATATATATATATACATATATATTATTAAAAAAAATATACTATACTATGGCTCGTAACTAGGAACCAAATATTTAATATTATATACTCTACCACTGGCCAGATATTTAACCTCTCGAATTTCTAAACTCCCTTTTTTATGTAAACTAGAGCTAGTGCTACAGACTAAGACAGCATAATTTAAGGGTAAAGATTAGTAAGTGTGAATTTTTCAAAACAGAATTAGTCTATTTAGGTTTTACGGTGTCTAGTCAAGGTCTTAAAGTAGTCCACGATAAGGAGTCAGCTATCCGTAACTTTCCGATACCCACTAATGTCAAGAGAATACAGCAATTTCTGGGGTGTAGTGGGTATTACAGGCGTTTTATACGCAATTATTCAATAACAGCCACTCCCCTAACCGATCTTACGAAGAAGGGCGTAGATTTCATATGGTCTGAGCAGCATCAACAGGCGTTTGATACCTTGAAAGATGAACTGAGTAGTTCTCCTATCTTAAAATTTCCTAACTTCGGTAAGAAATTCTTCATTGCAACAGATGCCTCAGACCTAGGAGTAGGTGAGGTATTGCTTCAGCAATATTTCAAACAGTTTTTCCCGATAGCTTTTTATTCACGTAAACTGAGACCTTCCGAAAGTCAATATGCAGGGCTAGCTATTGTTAATTCACTAGTGCATTTTAAGTTCATAGTATACGGTTATCCCGCCAAGGTTCTTACTGATCATAAGCCCCTAACCGACTTCTTTAAAGGCTTTAGTCACAGCCCCAAACGAACTCGGTGGCATTTGATCATACAAGACTTTAGCGCGAGGATCGGGTATTTACCTGGGAAAGCACATATCATTGCTGACGCACTATCACGCAACCCCGTGTCATCTTGTACGGAGCCATTGACTGAATTAATAGATATATCAACATCCATGCCTATTGTTAAAACTGTATCTGAACAGGAAGATCTGGGCTGGAGCGCTTAACTAATACAGACTGAGCAAAGAAAAGATCAGTAATTAGAAAAAATCATAAATGCTTTGAACGGAAATCCTAAGGAAAAGGAATATATAAAGTATACACAGCAAAATTATATAATCAAAGATAATATTCTGTGTAGATCTGTGACAAGGAAAACCCGCAATATACCACAGGTGACTAACGACTAGGTAGTGGTACCAGTCTCACTTATACTCACTGTCCTAGATTGGTTGCATGCAAATCCATTGCATGGCCACCCGGGGTTCTCCCTAATGTCACAGAAAGCCAAATCATTGTTTTATTGGCATACGATGCTTACAGATATAAAAAAGCACATAGCTAATTGTCGCACTTGTCAGGAAAACAAAGGGCACACGAAGACACCTGTCAGCCTAGGGGCTTATCCCGTGCTTTAATCAACCCTTTTAAAGAGTACATTTAAATTTATTAAAAGGGTTTTACGAGTCAGACATAGGAAATAAGCACCTCTTAGTAATTATAAATGCTTTGACTCGATATACAAAACTTATAACGCTTAAAACTAAAACCGCTATCGAATGCGCTAGGAAGTTTTACGAGTGCTACATTTGTAAACATGGAATTCCACACATGATAATCTCAGACTCGGGTGGAGAATTCAATAATCATTTCCTTAACTCATTGTGTGAATTCCTTGACATAAAGAAAATCAATACCATGATCTATCACCCAGAGTCGAATGGGCTAGTGGAAAGAGCGAATAGGAAGGTTTTAAACATATTAAGAGTTACACTAGGGGGATCAGACCCCAACTGGGATATTGCCATACCTGCGGTACTAAGTACTCTGAATCACTCATATCATGTATCTATTAAAATGTCGCCGCACGAGGCAATTTACAGTACCCCAGCTAGAACGTCTTTCCATTTATTAATGCCTACAACTAAATCATCAAATCCTTTAAAGGATGTTATGAATCCAAGCATAAGTCGTTATGATATCCTTCGAAAGAATCTAGAAGAATCACAAATCATAATGAAAAGGAATCATGATAAAATAGCGAAGCCAACTAAAACATATACCATGGGTGATAAGGTATACATACAAGTATACGTACGCAAAGGACTCAATTACAAATTGACACCTAAGTTTAAAGGCCTGTTTAACATTTTAGAAATATTAACGGCCAATAGATTTATAGTTCAAAACGTATCCCAACCCACTGATGAGAGAATTGTACCATTGGCTCACATAAGAAATTAAAATAAGAGAGAAGGAAGTGAGTGAAATTTTTGTATCTATGAAACTTGTATGATATTTGTGTGTAAGCATTTTTTTTTTTGACAACAGAAGTAATTACGTATATTTTTCTCATTGCAGGTTTCCAAAATGAAGTCTTTATTGTTAGGAGTGATATTGTTCGTTCAGACATTTTTTTCGTATGGGAAGAGCCCTAAAACTAAAATTATAGATTTTAAATATGGCACTATTGTAGAGAGAACAGAAGACGTTTTCATTACAGCAAGCAATATAATTATAGAAGTAAATATGCAAGCGATTTTCCTCCCAGAGGATGACGTCACTAACTTGAAAAGCGACCTGTCAAGGCTCGCTGCTTCATTAAATGAAATGCATCGACGTCATTTTCCTTTTAATACAGAGTTCGCTTGCACCAACATTGAGCGTTGCAGAAATGTTATCATACGACTTGCAAAATAAGACTGACGATGCAGAAGCTCTGGCTCGCGACCTATTGATGTGGACTGTGCGACACAATAACCTTGAAAAAAGTAACCCGTTTATTTTTGCTGCACTAAACATCTTTGGATCTGTTGCAAGTTCAGACTTAGGAATTGCAAATCGTATTAAAATCAGTAATCAAAATAAGAAAATTGAGTTTTCAGAACATGGAAATGAACTAGATTTATCAGAACTGAGGAATCAATTAACATGAATTAATCAAATAATGAATTTGGTGAACGAACATTCTAGTAATATCAGTCAGATTATGGAAGTACAAAACTGTCTAACAACGTTAACGTATAATAATTCAAAAATAGATCATATCCATACTAAAATTTCACATTTTATTGAAAAATCAAAAGACTATGTGGAAGTTATTACGTTAGCAACTAAAGGTGTTTTATCACCAAATCTTTTGCCAATTAAAGAACTAACATTAATTTTGGAGAACGGACGAAAGAAAATGGGTTATGATTCTTTGTTAAATGCCCATAAGTTAGAATTTTTTTATAGCTTAATATCAGTAATCGTTGAAAATTACAGGATCATGATTACAATTCGCTTTGATTCTTCTGATGCCTGGCACGCATACAAAATATCACCATTCCCAACTTTTATGACGAATAACTCAAGTCCAGTAATATCCAGTTTGACAGGACACGTATTGATTTCCCCTGATAAGGAAACATACGGTCATTAGAGACTTAGATAAATCAACTCACCGTTCAGAAGCAATGAATAATAAAGTATGGACAGCTGACTCCTTTGAATTCCATCATATATCAATGGAGCCATGCAAGTTAGTTATAGTACTAAACGGTTCTCTCTCACATACACATGAAGATGGTCTGAAAAAACTTTATCCTTTTGACGATAATAAGTTCAATTACAGATTGAACAATGGCTCGTGGATACAATACGACAAGGCCGGCTACAATGTATCATGCCCGGACGGATCCACGACCCACTCCCAGGTTTACGTTGCACCTGACGGTTGCATCAGGACGTCCAAGAACTACACGGTCCAAGAAATTAACACTATCATCAGGGAACGGGCCTACTTCGCGAATTTCACGTGGACCATTACAATCCCACCCTTACCTCCCCCATACAACGCATGGGTGGCTAATCGGTTGACGAAACTAGCCGAGATGGACCACCCGTCACCGACTTTTGCAGGGGGGAATCTTCGTTTTTACGTGTCGCTGGCATCAATCAGCGTTACGGTGGGGATTCTTATCGCCGTTAACATCTTTGCTTGCCGTAGGTGGAGGCAAAAACAGGTGGAGCTAAAGAGGAACGTTTTGCCATGTCCAGACAACACTTCTATTACATTGAAAGCATTTACATTTAGAGCCGTTTGAAATTGGTCATTTTACTTGACTCGGGGGGTTAGAATTGTCTGGAAATGAGAATTGTGTGAGAAGCGGTCAGTACGCTAGTAATATGAAGTTAAAAAAGACTCAAGGACAATGCATTTGTATTTTATATATATAAACAGTTAAAGTATCTTCTATGCACCTCATAAAATATTGTATCCCTATTTGTTAAAAAAAAGTATCTTTTGGGCACCTAATGAAATATCTAAACCCTATATACATATATATATATATATATATATATATATATATATATATATATATACATATATATATATATATATATATATATATATATATATATATATATATATATATATATATATATATATATATATATGAAAATGTGGTGCGTGTACGTACCAGGAATTTTTATTTTGTGCACATTAATATCAAATTTGATGTAATTATATCTTTACCAAGGTAACAAATATTCTTAATCAGTTACTAATGAACAATCATATCAATTTGATGTAGTTATATCTTTACCAAGGTAACAAATATTCTTAATCAGTTGCTAATGAACAATAATATCAATTATAATATATCTGTATCTTCAACAAAGGTAACAACTATTCTTTAACAAGTTACCAATTCGTATGTACATGTTAAATTTTTTGTTGGGGGGTACCTCATAATCATTTGCTAGCAATATGCCATATATAGCATATATGGATCTGTATTATCCATGCATTTTTCTTTATTTTTGACTATGTCCGTTTGGTATGTATTTTTTTTTTACATATACCTTTTTTGTATATTCATCCTTAATCACATGTTTATGGCTATGACTAAAATATATATCCAGTCACACTCCTAGGAAACATATTTTTAACGTAATCTTATTGTTCAATATTTGAAGGTAGCTGTCCGAGCTAATGTAAGGTATACATTTATAAATCCATGACCCAAGGGATCATTGGAGAGTTGGGAGTGTGTGACGACAGCCATAACAGGATGTGAAAAGAGACTAAGCTAAAGCATTGCATAGGTAAACATTTATTTATGTCTTGTAAACATGTCACAAGCCTCCCGTGAGAAACAGTTGACCTATTGATCCCTACCGGAACCACCTGACTTCCAGCTATAAGGCTTATGTTATCATTTCTCTTTGTATTTACATGAAATGCTGAGATAACTATACGTTATCGACGCAAGCTTATTGTAAAGTAGTTCTATTCATCTTTTCATACGGAATGATCATCCGACCAAACCATTCATACTCCAGTGATGGAGCAAACAATAAATTGTTTAAAGTTAACTTAAACTTTGACTTATTCTAAGAAGTAACCTACAAGGCTAATAATTCTATATCACATTGAAGAGACATGAGAAAGAACCATGATGTGTGTGTATAACATTCTCACACACATACCACTCACACAACACAGCCACTCACACACATGCATATATATATATATATATATATATATATATATATATATATATATATATATATATATATATATGTATATACATATATATATATATATATATATATATATATATATATATGTATATATATATATATATATATATATATATATATATATATATATATTTGTTTACAATAAATCATATGCATACCTGCATCATGTAAAATGAAAAGATTAGTAACAGGGGAGGCCACTGCCACATGCGATGGTCTACTTTCACATTTTTTTTTGGGGGGGGGGGACTACGACAATTATTCGCACATTTCTTCGCAACAATCCAAAATTTGGAGTGGTAGTAGCATGATTGGAGTCAGTAAAGTGGCTGGAAAGGTCGGTGGTTTGGTCGTAAGCGAGAGGTGGTATTTGTGGTTTGATTGGCGGCTTTGTCGTTGCTCCAGCATGGCACAGGGTGGCAGCTTTGTCGTTGCTCCAGCATGGCACAGGGTGGCGTCTTTGTCCTACATCATTAACATCAGCTTCGGTCGATATTGAATAATTGTTCATTTCATCAGGAGTGAAGGCGTTAATGAAGGTCTGGAAGGTGGTGAAGTGGCTGTCCATAAGAGTGTCCACTTTGGTAATCAGATCCTTCATGAGCAAAATATCGACATCGGGGATAGTAGCACATAAAGGTTCAGGTAATCGCTGTACCCAAACAGCATGAATTAGATTCACTTTATAAGGAAGTCTGTCAGCAGCAGGTTGCATGAGAGCAATACTGGTCATTTCTCTCAGGGCGCTGAGGGAGCTGAAAAAGCTTTGCTATACGGGATGGCCGTTGATGGCAAGTACTGCTCCAGGAGGTATTATTTAAGGTCTTCGCACGTTACCGGGGCCTCTCCTTGCTCACAAAGCCAGATGGAAATTTCCAGGAAAGTGACCCCGGGATAGCCACGAGAACGTAATTTTCTTTGGTGCTTGACCGAGTAACACCTTTGGTGAAGTATTGGACTTCAGTATGCTGGAACCAGGCGAACACCTCTCCGCTTGCAAAGGGCGGCAGTTTCATTGATGCAGCGTGTGCCGAAGAGGCCGGTTCGGTGGAACGTATCATTAAACGGTAAGGAATATCAGTGAGGGGAGCAGGCAGGAGGGAGTGGATACTCTACTGGTCACAATTGAGCGTTTCGTTAGTTAGGTGGTAACTGAAAGACAATGTAAATGCAACAAACTTTATTTCAACAGACTGCAAGCTTTTATAACAGTTTCAGTGAAAGAAGGTCACAAAAACTCAAACAGATCAATACAAGCAGATGCAGGTATAAACAGGCTATCAGTGCAAGAAAAAGCGATATCGAGAATATACAAAAAAAAAAAAAAAAAAACATATAAAATTACAGTGTACAAGCATGGGTGATATACGTGCAGTACATAAGAATTTACAAAAATATAGAAATTGACATTAATTGGGGATACCTTAACAACATAAGATTTACTTATGACATAGTTCTATTTACGGAATCATGAGAGAAATAGCAAAGATTATAGAAGATTTGAATAGAGAAAGCATAAATGTAGGAGTGAAATTTAATGTGTAAATCAACGATAATATTCAATGAAAATGCAGACGATACAAATAATAGTTATGGACGAATTTAATTGATATACATACTTTGGAGAGACACTAAGTGTTTCCTAAGGACATGAGACTGAAATTAAAGGAAGGACCAGCATGGGATGGAGAATTTTTGGTAAACAAAATGAGAAAATGGAAGCATACTAATATTTTTTCTAAAAATAGAAGTATTTCATCAAATTATTCTACCACTATTAACTTCAGGAACTTGGAGCCTTAGAACATATGCTAGTTACAACTCAAAGAGCAGTGTAGAGAATGACAATTATAGTATCACTGAGACACAGAAAAAGAAGAACATAGACATGAGAACAAAATAAAATAGATTATATTCTATTAACTTGCAAGAAAAAAGTAATAGACTTGGGCATAACATATAATGAGAATGACATATAATAGATGGACATTAATGATAACATAGCGTATCACTAGACATTCCAAACAGAGCAAAGAAAGGAAAAGAAGACGATTGATTAACGAGCCAAGAAAATTTGCTGGTATAAACTGGTATAAAGACCATAAACACACGCATGTGGAAATGTACTTCTGAGGCCTATTTCCTGCAGTGGACTTGCAACGGTTAATGATGATGGTATAATCATATATATATATATATATATATATATATATATATATATATATATATATATATATATATATATATATATATTCCTGTATTCATATATATATATATGTATATATATATATATATATATATATATATATATATATATATATATATATATATATATATAATACTTTTACATGAATTTGGTGGTAATGTAAATTTTGAGCTATATAAATTTCAATTAATTTGCAAATAAAGTGTTTTCCATTAGCATGTAAGTGAGTTGCATATAAGAGTATGTTTATTCCAGATTGTATTTGAGTAACTCCAAATATATTCTTAAGATCAATATAAATATTTCACATGCCTAATTCCTTATATTTGAAACACAAGCACAAATAAAGAGATAAAGAGACACCTGCATCAGTTGGGTATGCGATAAAATAGATTTTTTTCTCTAAACGATAACGAAGAACACAAAATGATGCCCGAAGTAGATACGTTATCTTTAACATGACCATTAATCATCACGTAATTTGTTGCACCCTATCATACAAAAAATCCTTAGATCTCTGAACATGATTAAGGCTAATATTTACTCAATACCAAAAGATAAATATTTGTATTTTAGCTTAAATTTGGAAAAATTTATTGAGAACACTGACGGCTAATAGAAATAAATTAATTTTACTTTTTACATGAAGGGTTATATTTCTTGGCATATGTACTAAGATTGTCTTAAAAATAAAATAAACTTGATATTCCATACATCATGTCTTATTTCATAATAGTAATATTTACCAGCAAAGTAGCGGCAAAACGGATTAGATCTCTAACGGACCTCTAGAAATTAGTCTATGTGAAATAATGATTAACAGACTCAAAATCTATTGAATTTCTATATATCTCGAGCTCTTTCAATAGTAACGTAGTTATCAGTATAAACGGATGTTAATGATCCATTAAATATTTGACAGAAAAATAGATATATAAATAATTAATATGGTATTTTAAGTTATTGTCATGATATATTTAACATAGAATATCATCAAAACCTATAAAATTCAAAAAGGCCTTAAGTTATTTTCATGAATTGCCACTAGCATTGAACTGACTAAAATATCCACTAAATTCCTCAGGGCTTATATATATACAGTATATATATATATATATATATATGTATATATATATATATATATATATATATATATATATATATATATATATATATATATATATATATATTTATATGTATATATACATATATCTATATATATATATATATATACATATTTATATATATATATATATATATATATATATATATATATATATATATATATATATATATATATATATATATATATATTATATATGTATAAATATACACACACACTATATATATATATATATATATATATATATATATATATATATATATATATATATATATATATATATATATATATATATATATACACAGTATATATATATATATATGTATATATATATATATATATATATATATATATATATATATATATATATATATATACTGTATATATATATATATATATATATATATATATATATATATATACATATATATATGTATATATATATATATATATATATATATATATATCTATCTATATATATATATATATATATATATATATATATATATACACATATATGTATATATATATATATATATATATATATATATATATATATATATAGTATATTATGAATCCCAATTATCTTCAAAAACTTTTACCTGTAATGACATAGTTTAAACTTAGGAAAAACTAACGTACATTAACTGTTTTCATAAGAGAATTGCCAGTTTACTAACCTATTAAATAGCACTGAACTCCAAGATATCTTTACAAATACAGTGCCAGCGTTCCTTATGTTATATTCAGAGTAGCACTATCCAAGTCTACTGTACATACTGTACAGGTGGCGGACCTCATGCTATCTTCACAAAATAGGCCTACTAGCTTAGCAGCATCCAAATGTACCCAGTTCTGTCGGACCTCAGACTATCATCACAAACTACCAGAACACCAACATACAGGCACACTTGATGCGAGCGGGCAGTAGTTATCAATACAAAATACCGGATCAACTATATCAAAATTTACCAAGTTAAATTTACTGTTAATTCACCAAACAACAGCACAGCATATCTTAAACCAACCAGTGCTATCAGTTTAAATGTTATCTTCAACAACATCCAAACATACTCAGTGCAAGCAGACCTCAAGCTATCTTTACAACCAGTGCAACAACAGCCAAACCTGCAGGGTGCCAGCACACCTCAAGTTATCTTCACAAAATATCAAGGAAACATCTTCCAAACCTAAACAGTGCCAGTAAAGATCCAATATTAAAGCTTACCTTGTGCAGGAGATTTCAAGATAGGCAATATTATATTTCATTATTGGACAATCATGAAATATCTGAATTTATTACACGTTTTAAAGTAGATTTAAAAGGATCAATGTTAGATATTTGTTCAATCTTAAATAATGCGTAACATGAATGAAACAATATCGATATAAACAAACAGTTTGACTCCTATAATGATTCCTTGCGTTAACATTTTTATCCTTCTCTTCATATCAACACCCATTCTTCTTGATTCCTTATGAAATTATTTGCATTTTTTTTATTTGAATGTTTTTTTAATATTACAGCTACTAATCATTTGATGCCTATTTTTTTTTTACAAAAACTTTCAATACTGATTTTTATATCAGATACTTATTTCTGTATATATCTTTTCTGGAACTTATTAAGAAATATATGCCTTGTGTACAATTTATTCAGAATCAAGGTTAGCAAAATATCACACTGTTTTTAATTAGGATGAATATTTAGCCTGATTGGTAACGTCTCTGCATGGTGTATCCCAGACGGGGGTTCGAGTCCCGCTTATACTCGTTAGTGCCTTTAGTGTCTGCAACCTTACCATCCTTGTGAGCTAAGATTGGGGGGTTTGGGGGAGCCTATAGGTCTATCTGCTGAGTCATCAGCAACCATTGACTGGCCATCCCTGGTCTTAGCTTGGGTGGAGAGGGGGCTTGGACGCTGATCATATAATATATGGTCAGTCTTTAGGGCATGGTCCTGCTGGCTAGGGCAATATCACTGTCCCTTGCCTCTGCCATTCATAAGTGACCTTTAAATCTTTAAAACCTTTAGAGTGCCTCTGATAACAACGTTTTTTTGTCTAATTTAGTACTACATTGGATCCCTCCCTGGTTACAGATAATTTTTTCCTTTGCATACTCCTACACGGAATAGTCTGGCCTATTCCTTATACAGTCTCCTGCTTTCTTATACATTTCACAACAATAAGATAATCAAACCGTTCTTCATCACTCCAAGGGTTAACTACTTCACTTTACT
The DNA here is from genome assembly GCF_036898095.1 of Palaemon carinicauda. Classification (NCBI taxonomy): domain Eukaryota; kingdom Metazoa; phylum Arthropoda; class Malacostraca; order Decapoda; family Palaemonidae; genus Palaemon; species Palaemon carinicauda. The sequence continues at coordinate 126,004,588 of NC_090741.1, read as the reverse complement.
TGTTCATTGTCTTCTTTCCTCTTCTAAGGGTACAAATAACTCTTTAGCTACAGTAAACAGCTCTTTTAGTAGAAGGGTACTCCAAAACTAAAACATTGTTCTGTAGTCTTGGGTAGTAACAGAGCCTCTGTACCATGACCTTTCACTGTCTTGGCTTATAGC
>NC_090741.1:125991926-125999426 GCF_036898095.1 Palaemon carinicauda | reverse complement strand
TGACGTATTGATTGTGAAGACTGCTCTAGAACTGGCACAGATAGGAGACACCATTTTCATAGCAGATGACACTGACCTATTGGTCCTTTCATGTTATCATGCCAATAGAGATGATGGTTACAATATCTACTTCACGCTACAACCAAAGGCTAGTGCAGAAAGTGTGAAAGTCTGGAACATCAAAGAGATAATGCACTACAGGGTTGTGATTCTACATCCAGTGTTCATGGAATTGGGAAGGCAGCGTCCCTTTGAAAGGTGATTAACAATAGAAACTTCCTCAAACTGGCAGATGTTTTTCGAAAGGATAGCAGTGCAGAAGAAGTTATTGAAGCTGGGGAGAAGGCGTGTGCCTGTACAATGGTAATGATGAGGAAAACATCAATCATCTGCGACTGAGGCAATTTAAGGAAAAGGTTGCAAAAAGCTCAAAGTTGGTTGAGGCCAAATTATTGCCTCCAACAAGAGCAGCTACGAAATTCCACAGCCTTCGAGTTTACTTCCAAACCAGCTAAAACCTGACAAGTGGGGGTGGAAACTTTCAGATGGTAAATTACAGCCAATCAAGTCTGACTTGCCAGTTGTTCCTATAAATTTGTTGGCTATAATTAGGTGTAACTGTACTTCAGGGTGTACTACAGTAAGATGCAGTTGCAGGAAACCAGGCATTCACTGTTCAAACTTGTGTGGTAATTGCAAAGGCCTCCACTGCACCATCTCAGTACAGCCAGATCTTGTTGATGATGAAGTTACCTTTGCCTAGTCCATGACAAGATATGTTCTTTGGTCCTTTCATGAACTTGTTCTGTGGTGATTATGCAAGAGCTTTGCCCCAGCATTCGACCAACTGACCATTCCTTTATTGTAAATTGTACTTATTTTGTACCTATTTTTCATAAAATGTCAGAAATTAATGTGAAAATTGATGCCTTAAAAAAGGCTACTTAGTCTGTTTTTATAGCTTTTATATTCATATTTGTATAAGAATTAGAAAAAGCATGAAAACAATGGCAAGGCCTAGTCATTTTCTGGTGTTAGTTTATTAATAAGCATATAGCTACCTATCATTACAATTTAAAATACCAAGAAAATGTCAAGCTGGCTAGGGATGGGCCCTGTGTGGATTTTCATGTAAAAATATTTTTCTATTTGTAATTTGATAAAGGTTTTTTGTCAGGAAAAACGTTTATTTTTGTCAGTAATTGTCAGGAATAATGGACATACTTGTCAGAAAATGTCAGGAATTTTATGTATAGAAATTATAATATAGTTAAGTTTGATTTTAAAGATGGCAGATGTTGACTCCTTTCCGCAAGGTTATTCATGCCCAAGATGCAAGTTGAAAACCTTTGTTAGCAATTTGTTTGAGGTTCAGCCAATTTTGACTGGACTACAGATGTAGAAATACTTGTCTCTCCCTGCCCTACCCAGGTGAGAGGGGTTGTATTTGGGAAGGGGGTAGGGGAAGCGAAAAGTTCAATCTATGTATTTGTGCGCATGTGTATATAAACATTCCTATCTAAAAATTTAGCATTCATTATTGATGGGTAGCATACACTAGTATATATATGTCATAATTCATGTATGTAGATATGTGTTATACATCAAGGTAAATGAACTCTTTAACCATGAGAATTCTACAAAAAAAAAAAAAAACCTATAATTCAGCATGTTGTTGTAGCAAGATTGCATTTTGGTAGCGAAGGGAGTTTAGTTGCCTTATGGCGCTCGAGTACACAAGGCCCTCGCCTGAGAGGGTAGTTGTGTACGGTGTACTTACGAACGAACCTTTTGTAATAAATAAAGAAAACCCATATTTGGACGTCTCATTATCCATCTACAGGGGTCATATTGGTTTCAGGTGTAAAAATAAGTCGGTTTGTGTATGCTGTGAGTGAAGTTGTTCTTTGATCACGTAAAATAAAAGGTCAAGATGCCTAAATTCACAAGGACTAACATAGCAGACGCTGCTGCTGCAAGAGATGAGAATGAAGGAGCAGTGGGATATAGCGTTCCCGATGAAGAATATAGACAGGAAATTAGAACGCAAGAATTGGAAAATAAGTTTGAAAATTAAGAATAGTTAATGAACAGATCCTTGGTTGAACGAGAAGAGGAGCGGCGTGCAACACACAGCATATCCGACGTACATAAACGTAGCTCAAACGCACACAAGTGAAAGTACACATGCACAGCCAAGTGAAGATACACAAATCGTAGTTCGAAAGTTGCCAGAACTCCAGGCAAGTGTTAGGCATTTTGATTCTCAGCGACCTAACAAAGGGTTTCAATCGGTTGAAGGGTTTTTGAGAGACTTTGAAGTTGCCACATATGGGTGGTCGCAAAGAGAAAAAGCTATTTAATTCATTAGATGGCTGAAAGATGGTCCTGCAATGGAGGTGTGACGGTCCGAGAGAGGCTGTGACTAAGAAGGCAGGATGAAAGCATCTGAGTCACAGCCTCTCTCGGCCCGTCACATTGGTGAATTCTTAGTCACAGCCCCTATCAGCCTGTTACAGAGGTAATGTGTTGGCTACAAGGCAGTTTAAGAAGTTATACTGAAATAAAATGACATTTAATCGAGAAATATGCCTTAACTGATGTGAGAAGGGAAGACATAAAAGAAAATTACAAACCCAAAATAGAGGAAGGTGAATCCGTTCTTAGTTTTGCAACTTGCATTATTCTGGATTGCGATTTGTTTGCTACCCAGAGTGCCATTCTCCAAGAAGGTGATAAAAAAAGCAATTGCCCATAAACATATTCGCAGATTAGTAAACCCGTATTTATGGGATTATTTGTTTGATGACAATTGCTCATTAGCAGACGTAGTGAGTGCGATACAAAACATTTTAGACAGTTTGCCATAAGAAATAAGGACAGGGAATAACTGACCCGATTCCAAGAAGTTGGCAGCCATGAGAGGCACTTGACCACCGAAGAGGGGTAAGGGGGAACGCAGTCAGCAGATTAGCAAAATCTTCAGATGCTGCCAGTGTGGGGGAGAGGGGCACAGACAAGTGGAGTGCCCCACCCAAGGATCCCCCTGCTGTTATATTTATCAGGCCTACGGTCATCTATTTCAAGAGTGCTCAGCAAAAAACGGCGTGGGCAGGAGTGCTGTGGCACACGCACACCTGCCCCCGCTCAACATCCCAGGAATAGGAAACAGAGGAAGGGGGAGACAAGGGAGTTTGATGCCCCCCTCCCATGACATCACAAGCAGTAGCCGAGGAAGCGGTGATGACGGATGTGGCAGAGCAGGCACTGGGACTTCCATCGGTACCCCCGACCTCTACCCCGCAGCACTAGGGAGCAGCGGCATTGCAGCTGAGGTCATTGGCCTATGCCCCATATCTCGCATTGGCCATCTAGGAATGTTAGTAGCTAGGATTGACCTGCCAGATAAATCCATTCGAACGCAGGGCGACACAGGAGCTAGCATTTCGCTGATTGAAAAATATTCTCCTCAAACCCACTACAGTCAGCGGTATCCATCGTCCTCGACACGGCAGGAGGAAATAAACTACGCATAAACCATACAACGATCATTAACTTTAAGGTGGGATCTGATAAGTTTACACATGATTTTTTTGTCTTGCCTACCTTGGGAATTCCAGGAATTGAGGCATCTTAGGAATAGATTTCATCTTCAATAATCAAATATGCATTTTTGGGGGAAAAGATAAAATAACAATAAGAGCAGGAGGGTACATTTTGCGGAGAGAAAGTCATGAGAGAGTAAGCGCTTGTGCGGCCTCGGAGAGAGGAGAAGCGTTTTCTCCCCAGACACTTACAAAGCATATCAGTATCAGTAACCCCGTGTCGCCCTCTTGCGTTTGAACGATGGTCAATGTTAAACCCCTTGACAATTGAGCCCATATGATTTTACAGGGCTCGACGGAAGTAAAAGAGAACAGAGCTGATATAACGATATTTAATTTGTCAAATAAAAGAGTTATGTTAGGAGGTGATGCTATGTGTGAATTAGTGTTATGGGAAATTACCTACAATAGGATGTTGGGAGCGACAACTCCAGCCGCAGAGACGAACAAATTTGATTATGTAAGCGCAAAAACTATGTCCGTCAGAATATCAACCTGTAGTTAGTGACATTGTTATTAATTATTCCGATGTAACTGCAATTGGAGATGAGCCAACCGGGAGGATTGATCCATTTCCCTTTAGCATTGAAACTGGGCAGTTGGAGCCGATCAAGTCAAGGCCTTACAAGGTACCCATTCATTTCAAGGGAGAGATAGAAGGGGAAATTGATAAATTAAAGGAACAAGAGATAATCGAGGAGAGCAAATTCCCCTAGGCTTCTCCAATTGTAGCTGTTAGGAAAAAGGATGGCTCGGTAAGATGGGTGTTGATTATATAGGAAGTTGAATGCAGTCACTAAGGATAATGCACTTCCATCGCCCTTGATCGAAGAATTACTTGTGAAAGTACGGGATAGTAAATATTTTACAACTGTTGATTTAAAATCTGGATACTATCAAATAATACCCATTCAGGAAGACAGTAAATGTAAAATGGCATTTAATTTTTTTCTTTTCGGTGTTAAAAATGCTCCAAGTCATTTTTCTAGAGTAATGATGACGGTTTTGTCTCCCTTAATTGGCCATAATGTTCTTGTTTATTTGGACGATATCATAATTACAGGGAAAAGGGCCGAAGAACATAATAATGACATTCGTAAAGTTTTAGAAGCATTGCTATGTAATGGTATTAAAATAAATTTGTCAAAGTGCAAATTTTTCTTTAAACAGGTCGAATTTTTAGGTCAGATAATAACCCCAGAGGGTATCCAACCCTGCCCCAGTAAAGTAGCGGCTATTAGAGATTCCCCAAGGCCACTTAACTCTAAGGAAGTGGCGGGGTTCCTTGGGCTCGCTGGGTATTACCGTAAATTCATAAGAGGTTTTTGAGAGTTAGCGAGACCCTTAGATGCTTTAAAGAAACAAAAAGTAATAAATTGGGGAATGAAAGAAGAAAGGACCTTTAACCATTTTAAAGCTGCCTTAACTAGCAATAAATTACTTGCATATCCTAGTTTTGATTGCAAGTTTTAGTGACAACAGATGCGAGTAGCGTAGCTATTGGTGGCGTAGTTTCTCAACGAGATGATGAAGGTAGAGAGCGACCCATTTGTTTTGCTTCCCGAGCATTAAAAGGGGCAGAAAAGAATTCTAGTACATTTGATCGAGAGGCTTTAGCTATTCGTTGGATTCTAGAGAGGCATCGGTTCTTTTTATTAGGTCAGTTGATTAAGTTGTAAAGTGATCGTCGCCCCTTACGTGATTTGTATTATAAAAGTAATTTAACCCCTCGACAAGCGAGATGGATTGAGAGATTGTTATTGTTAAATATAAAGGGTTTTTGCCACATAGAAGGTAAGACTAACAAGGTAGCTGATGCTCTCTCTACAGGTGCAGTGATAGGAGTAACAACTAGGGAACGAAGAACGTAACCAAAATATTGAAGATTCCCATCAAAATAGAGAAAATAGAGAATGGGATTTGAATTGTATCAAAGAGCAAACGGAATATAGTAGTGAGAGAGAGAGAGAGAGGAGGAGGGTTGCATATATTAGGGAGAGAGAGAAAGAGATACGAGCATTAAAGGTGAATATATGTGGGTGGCCGAGGACATGACCAGGGGTGTCCAGAATGAATGCCCTGATGATGCAGGTTTGATTGATTTGGGGAGGTTAGGACATAAAAGAAGTCCGAGAGGGACAGAAAAAAAGAGGAATGGATGGAAAGAGTGCGAGCAGTGATTAAAGGGGAATTGGAGAGTTATCGGTCATTTCTGAATGTGCCTCATGAGAATTTTTTATAAAAAATTATATCTTATATTATGCTTACGAGATGAGGGGAGGGTAATTTTTTGTACGGGCAGTTCTTCCTCCCTCATTAATTAATTGAGCTATCTACATTGTACATGCAAGTACATATTCTGGGCATTTAGGGATTGAAAGAACATTAAGGAGAGCACGTGAATCCTTCTTTTGGTTAGGAACGAAAAAATCTATAGAGAATTATATAAAAGGTTATCATAGTTGTAACTGTTTCAAAGAACATAAAATCACTGTATTGGAAGCCAGAAAGTGGCCTGTGATTCCTATTAAATTTTATAGAGTGCATATGGATGTAGTAGGACCATTTACTACTGGTTTAACACAACATAGGTATATACGTGTATTTGTGGATGCAATGTTGGATAAATCAGCAAATTCATTAGCCCAAGCACTGTGCTCTTTCATTACTAGGTTTGGTTGGCCGAAAATTTTGATAAGTGATAACGGTGGCGAAATCGGTCACAGACTTGATGAAAATTGAACACTTTTCAGTGACTGCATATAAGCCTTCAGCAGATGGCTTAATGGAATCGCATAATAGGGAAGTACTGTAGTGCGAATTTTACGTTATTTAGTGGCTGATAACCCCTTTCAATAGCACGCCATGCTACCTACAGCTGAGCTAGCTTTGAACATTGCATATAATGCTTCGCTCAGGGACACGCCTTTCTTTTTAGTGTATGGACGGGATCCTGTGTTACCATATACGGTCCTCCTTAATTTGCAACAATTGCCAAATTATTCAACTGAGCAATACCGTGTATATTTATTAAATCTATTGAGGAGAGTAATGAACACCACGGAAAGTTTTTAGAAAAGAGCTAATGAAAAACACAGCTCAAAGTGTGATGGTCAGTTCAAAACCACACCGGTAAAAGAATTTGTGTTCGATAGTGTGTATTTGAAACGATTACAACATAGGAAACATAAGCTAGAGCCAGCATATTTGGGTACGTACCGAGTAAAGATGGTCAAATCTAACACAGTTGTGATACAAAGCATTATTAATGGCGCAGTGTCTGAACATCATCAGGCACACATACATGTGGTGCCTGAAGAGGTAGTTTTCAAAAGTGTTCCTCCTTACCCCTGCATATGTGACATTCCTCGAGTTGATGAGTAAATTTTTTTTCCTTTGCTGCTGTTATTGTTAGAACAGACCTCATTTCTTCTTGTGAAGTGTTTTAAGTAAACTTGATGATAACAATGTGTTCTTATGTGAATGCTTAATGTATACGTAAATTGTTGTGGTAATTTTGCTGAGTGTGGAAATCCATATAACATTGCTGAGTGAACCTGGAAAAAAAAAAAACAGAGGTTAAATAGGTCAGGCAGATGCTGTATTATTAATGTATTTTTATGATTCCTGGTTGCTGGGTTCAGGGCAGTTCCCGAATAGCAAATGGCTGCGGGATTAAGTTCAGCCTTGAGGATAGGCAGCGTTAGAGAATGTGTAGATGTGAATACCTTATACTTAATGTTATAGGAGAAGGGTGGGAAGATGAATGATTTTCTCGGGAAAATGGCTAGTGACCACCGGTTGATAGTTGCAAATGCATGTGTAGTGATTTAAATAAATGGCAAAACGGTGGTGGTGAGTTGTGTTGTGAAATTGTGCCGTAAACCCGGACAAG
>NC_090741.1:125979426-125989426 GCF_036898095.1 Palaemon carinicauda | reverse complement strand
CCATAGGGTGAAACTTCTAATCCTTATCTTAGGAGGTTATAGCAGACTTCTTCGTAATCTTCTTCTTTTTAGTCTTGTTTTTTTTTTTCCTTTTACCAAGAATATCCTTATCTCCTCTCATCAAGACTATTTCCACGGTTATACCAGTTTTAGTCATGTTAGATATGAATGGACAAAAACCTCTAGTGGCCCGATTTTACGAGATGGATGGTAGGTGCATTCTTATCCGAGTTTTATGTCTTTAGTTGATACCCTTGCAAAATTATGGTCCTTCTTCTGTACAAGGCCTTTTTTTTTTAAACTATCAGTTTTTTTCCCCGTGTTTTCTTTATGATATCGTCAAAAAATCTACATCAAGTTTCCAAGCAGATACTTGATTGTCTTTTAATCAGGTGCAAAAGCTCTCTCAGAATTTTAAGAGGTAGATGGTGCGTGAAGGTTGTGATAGGATGCCGGTGAATGGAGAAGGCAGTGAAGAAAAAAACAGAAGGCATATAACATTATCAAAAAGGAGAGTGGCTGTGACAGAGCTTAGTACCCCTTATTTACCTAGTATGCCCAGTGTCACTAGTTGGTTATGATGCAAATACTAAAGATACATTCAGTTACTTTTTGTCGTGTCCCCAATTACTTAAAAAGAAAAAAAAAAAAGCAGAATTGACCAGTTGGAGGAACTCAGGAATTTCATTAGTCTAATGACAGTATTTTTTTTTCCGCAGAGAAGTATGTTAGTTTGTGTTTTGTAGATAATATTCTACCTCACCTATATAATAGCCGGTAGACATGATTGTTGAGAGATAATTAACATCAGTGGAACATATATCTTTCTTGACGGCATCTTCATAAGTTTATTTTACTCTAGTGGTTGATGAAGATTATTGAATTGTTTTCTTCGTAAGTATTAATAGAGTAATTGCGGCATTTTAACGCTGGTTATGTGTGATTAGTTAGTGAATGACTTGAAAAAAAAAATCATTTTCTTATTCCATAGTAAGGTTAATCTTTTAATTTCAAGCTGGTCCTTTTCAAGAAAATTACTTTCCAAAGTTAGATATATCACAAGATATTTGTCAAGAACTCTACACGGTTATTCGTGAAATATTTGCCTTCTTTAGATAAAATCGCTATCAATAAAGAAATTTTATCAAATAACTGCAATGATTAAAACTCTAGTTTTAGAAAAAAAATTGCCTTGCCATGAAATCTTGCTAATGATGATTTTCCTAATATGATATAAAATATCCTTGACGAACACTCCACAGTATTATTCCAATAATATTTCCCTCTTATTTTCATGAAAACTATGAAAAAAACTATAAATGAAACATCCATATGATTACTCCTATACAATTTTCTTGAAAAAAAAAAAACATGTATAACATGAAAAATATTTGCGCGACACGACAGAAGCATGTAGCATCGGCCAAAAAGGTGAACTAAAGAGGTAAAGGATCTCAAGGATATATAGAAATAAAGTTGTAAGAGGATATTTTAAAAGGGAAATTCCCTTCAGTTAAGTGAATTAAATTTCAAACTATTATTTTGGAACTTTCCTAAAGGAAAACCGTTTTTTACAAGTTTTGTGAATGGCTTGGGATTTTAGTCAAAGTTTAGGATAAGGAAGCTAATAATCCTATGTTTCTTGAAACAATTGTCTGCTTTTGAACGGTAATTTATACATATAATAAATGGAGCAGTAAATGCCGCGAATGATTTTTACACTGTGAGTTCATCCGTTCTCCAAAATTCATAATATGAATGTAATAGAGATCTTTCTCATTAGGTTTTAAATAGATATGTTGTAAACGTTTATATTAAAAAAAGAAGAATAAGCTATCTAGCTCCAATTTGTTACACCCAACTTGAATAGAAACAGATGACATATGATATACAGATATGCAACTGCACATACAAGGAATCATGACTGGGACCACTGCTCCCATAACTATGGCCACCCCCCCCCCCCCCCTCACCCCCCACAAACTCCTGTCTGATTTGAAATGCATCCCCTTAAATTGCTGACAACAGTTCGTGTCCCCAAGAGGCATTTGTTAGTATTCTAATATTACCGCTTTAAATCCTAATGTAAAAGATTATTATCCTTGTTAAGAGACAATCGGAGTTTCAGACTTACTTTTTACGTTGTTTGAATAACTTATTGATTGAACTATAAACCATCCCGATGAACAGGTAATAAAAAAGAAGAGTAATCTAAATTAAATTAACATACCTTTTGTATTTGCAGAGGGGATTCCACAATGCAAAAGGACATCCTTGATTGAGGGACATGAAAGATATGGAGATTCAGAAGAGTATTGGTTTAAAAATGAAAACGGAGGATCTCTCAATGTGTGATGCGAGGTAGGAAATTGAATATCAGTATGCCTAGGGGAAGAAGCTTTTATATAATTGTACACGACGGAGTCAGAGGAATACGATACAAAAGAAAAGAGAGAGGGGAGGAGAGGAAATATTTGATCCTCACGAAAAGATTGAGAAGATATATCGAAATAAACTGATATGCAATAAGATCTGAAATTACTCTATAGTATGTTGTTGAATAGTTGGAGAAAGAAATATATTCGGTAATGTCTAAGTCTAGAGAATAAAGAAGGTATGCACGAACTATACAAGAAAGAAAATGAAAAGAGATGGCACCAGAGTTGGTTAAGGAGAGAGAAGGGGATCAAGTGACTCGGAAAGATTAAATTCTTCCGCTCTTGTTGGCACAGACAGGCGGTCACGAAGAAAGATGAGAATCATGAGATTGAAACCGAATCTCCCAAAGGGATTTCCAGTGGCGCGGAGAGAGAAGTCCAAGCACACACTTTCAAAGGAAAGGGTATTTTCAATCATCTCTATATCACCTTTCAGTCCATATTCACTCCGTGCATTCTATTTTAAATTGCAATTTAGTTTAATTGGGGGTTTTGGTCAAAATAATTAAACTAGTTGATTCACCAGCAACCACTTCCTGGTGATTGCAAAGGGTAAAGAGTGTAATTATGGAATGATCACATTCGAGCTTGCTTGGTCTCTAATATATTATATGACTGCCGAATGACATATTATCCTGAATTTGTTGTCCACTGGTGGCCTTTAACCAAATGCTTTCATACATCTCACAAGATATTTCAAGAAATGATATGAGGAGTACCTACTTGAAGTCAACACGCTTATACAATCCAGAGAAAAATGTCACTTAAGAAATCGAAAACAAATACAGATTGTGTTTCTGTGCGGATACTAAAGAGAAAGAGAGAGAGAGAGAGAGAGAGAGAGAGAGAGAGACTCTGTGAATATAATGACTCGGGAATGGCGGGATACCAACTTGGACTTGATTTTATACAGAGATGTGAGCAAAATTCATCTCATACTGTCTTCTAAATAGGGCTCTTTTAGACAACAAAAGTCGTTCTGAGGATTCATTAATGAGTTCAACGAAGTTCCAGTTTCGATATAATAGTCCTCATTACGTGCAAAAGAGAGAAACCGGTTGATTTAATGCTGTACCCTTGAAATATATATATATATATATATATATATATATATATATATATATATATATATATATATATACATCTGCTATCAATTTGGATGTCATGAGATTCAGGTAATAAAAGTTTGTGGCAGGCATAACAACTTTTATTTGTGTTCGATCTATCGGAATCCAGACATGGATCTTTGATTGTCTTCTTACCATAATGGGTAAGATACAAGAAGATGATAGAAAGGCTTCTTTTGTCTTTATTGGTGATTTTAATGCTCACCATAGGGAGTGGTTAAGTTTTATCTCTCCTACCGATCGCCATGGCTTAAGAGCTTTAGACTTTGCCTCTGAATCAGGCTGTGAGCAAATCATAAATGAAGCTACTCACAGGTCTGGTAATTGCTTGGACCTTGTATACACTAACTCCCCTTGTGTTATAACAAGTAAGGTTGGTTCTCCAGTTGGGACCTCTAATCATTCCTTCATTTCATTAGTAGTGAAGACTGAGCAGCCTGTCCCTGATATATCATACTCTTGTAAAATTTATATGAAATCCCAAGCAGACTGGAATGGGATTTTGCATGATCTTTTGTGCTTGAATTGGTCACAATTATATAGTACTGTAGATCCTGTTGTCACTTTGAATGAAAATCTAGTCAACATAATTGATAGGTGTATCCCTTCTCGTGTGCTAAGGTACCAAGTGAAGGACAAACCGTGGTTGAATGATGATTGTAGACATGCTTATTTGGAGAAGCAGGAGGCCTATCACCTTTGGAAGGGTAACAGATTAGATTTGACCTGGAACAACTATACTCAGCTTCGAGCTTCTGCTCAGAGATTTTATACCTCAACTGAAAAGGAGTACAATTTAACCATAAACGAAACCCTTTCTGGTACAACTCAGGAACATAAATGGTTATCTACCCTTAAATCTGCACTCTTTGGTGTAGATGCAACAGTTCCTCCTTTACTTAAACCAGATGGCTCAGTCACTCACTGTCCAAAGGAAAAGGCAACCCTTTTGGGTTATGTTTTTGACAGTAAACAGAGTAATGAAAAACTTGAACTTCCACATTCCTGTTTTCCTGAGGCTAAACTAACTAGTTTAGCTTTTCGATCTCGTGAGATTAAAGCTCTGTTGATGGACCTTGATGCTTATGGAGGTGTAGACCCAAATGGTATTTTTCCTTTGTTTTTTTATAAACACAGAAGATTTCTTAGCTCCAAAGTTATCTGTTATTTTGCGCAAGTTAACAAGAAGAGGAGCTTTTAGCACTTGTTAGAGAAATAGTAATGTCACTCCTCTATGTAAATGTGATTGAGGTAGCTTAAATCCCACTGATTACCGCCCAATTTCCATAACTCCCATATTATCTAAAGTTTGTGAACGTCTTCTGGCAAAACGTCTTAATAGGTTTGCTGAAGGTAATCATCTATTCCCTAGTTTTCAATTTGGTTTTCGTAAAGTCCTTGGACCATGTGATGCCCTTCTTACAATCTCCAATGCTGTACAGAAATCCCTTGATTGTGGTCAGTAAGTTCGTATGATTGGCCTTGATTTTAGTGCTGCCTTTGACCATGTTAATTATGAGGCCCTTGTTTTCAAACTGAAACAGTTGGGTGTGGGTGGGTCGTTTCTTAGCATTATTATTGATTTTTTAAGAAATAGATGTCAAAGAATTGTTGTTGATGGGCACCATAGTGAGTATAGGGATGTGATATCCGGTGTTCCACAGGGTAGTGTTCTTGGCCCATTACTTTTCATACTATATACACATGACATGTGGTTTGGCCTAGAAAACAAGCTTGTTGCATATGCAGATGAGGCTACTCTCTTTGCATCAATTCCATCCCCTGAATGTAGATCTGGGGTTGGTGAATCCCTTAATAGAGATCTAGCTAAAATTAGTGCATGGTGTAAATTATGGGGTATGAAGTTGAATCCTAACAAAACTCAAAGTATGATTGTAAGTAGGTCAAGGACGGTGGCTCCTCAACATCCGGTTCTCAGTATTGATAATGTTTCTTTAAATTTGTATGACTTTTAAAATTTTAGGTGTGATTCTCGACAGCAAATTTACTTTTGAGAAACACATTAGGTCTGTGTCTTCTTCAATTGCACAAAAAAATTGTCTTATTGAGAAAGTCTTACAAGATTTTCGGTGATCAATCTATTCTGAAGTAGTGTTTTAATTCTTTCATTCCACCTTGTTTTGAGCATTGTTCTCCTTTTTGGTGTTCAGCTACTGATTCTCATTTTAATTTGTTGGACAGAAATTTATGGTCTATTAAATTTCTTATTCCTGATCTAGATATTAATCTTTGGCACCGTCGTTCAATTAGTTCATTATTCATGATCCATAAGATTTTTCATAACTCTGACCATCCTTTACATCCAGATCTCCCTGGACAATTCTATCCAGTTCGCAATACTAGGCAGGCAGTTAATTCTAATAGCCAGGCCTTATCCATCATGAGGCTCAATATTACACAGTATTCTAAAAAAATTATTCCAGCTGTTACCAAGTTGTAGAATGATCTTCCTAATCAGGTAGTTGAATCAGTAGAACTTCAATAGTTCAAAGTTGGAGCAAATGTTTTTATGTTGACCAGGCTGATATGAGTCTTTTTATAGTTTATATAGGACATATCTGTTTTTGACGTTGTTAATAGTTTATATATGACATATCTGTTTTGACGCTGTTACTGTTTTTAGAATAATATATTGTTAATTTATTCTCATCATTTATCTATTTCCCTATTTCCTTTCTTCACTGGGCTATTATTCACTGTTGGAGCCCTTGGGCTTATAGCATCTTGCTTTTCCAACTAGATTTGTAGCTTGGCTAGTAATAATAATAATAATAATGATAATAATATATATATGTATATATATACATATATATAGATTATTTATACATATATATATATATTTATATAAAAATATATATGTATATATATATATATATATATATATATGTATATATATATACATATATATATACATATATATGTATATATATATATATATATATATATATATATATATATATATATATATATATATATATATATATATATATATATATATATATATATATATATTGAGATTATATTTTATAGAAAATTTTAAAACTAAAAATTTTAAATGTTTAAAATTTCATAGATTCTTAGATCATAGAGAGGATAAGGGCTGATTGTATATATATATATATATATATATATATATATATATATATATATATATATATATATATATATATATAAATATGTGTGTTTGTGTGCTTGCGTGTGTGTGTGTGTGTTTGTGTGTATCATCTCGTCCTACGCCTATTGATGCAAAGGGCCTCTGTTAAATTTCACTAGTCGTCTTTATCTTAAGAACTTAATTCAATACTTCTCCATTCATCATCTACATCGCGCTTTATAGTCCTCAGCCATGTAGGCCCGGGGCTTCCAACTCTCTTACTGCCTTATGGAGCCCAGTTGAACGTTTGGTGGACTAATCTCTTTTGGGAAGTGCAAAGAGCATGCCCAAACCATTTCCATCTACCCCTCATCATGATCTCATCCACATATGGCACTCAAGTAATATCTCCTATAGTATCATTTCTAATCCTGTTTTGCCATTTAAATCTCAATATCCTTCTGATGGCTTTGTTCTTAAGTCTACTAAGTCTATTGGAGATTGTTCCATTGTCATACCATGACTCATGTCCATAGAGTAATACTGACTTCTCTAAACTGATGTATAGTCTGATTTTTTATGTTATTTAAGACGAATTGATTTCCAAATATTACTTACCCTAGCTATTGTCTGATTTGCTTTTTCCAATCTTTCGCTAAACTCTGATTCTAAAGACCCTGTATTGGAGAGCATAGTTCCTAAATACTTAAACAATTTCAATGATATTCCATCTTCTATGGCGTGCTTCGTTCGCGTCATCTCCGACTTTCTTCTATTTATCTTCAGCCCAACCTCGTGTAATCTTTATGCATTCTGGTAAGCAAGCATTGGAAATCCTGGGGTGTTCTGCTAACAAGGACAACATCATCAGCATACTCTAGCTCTACTAAATTCCTATCACTAATCTAGTCCAATCCTTCTCCACCATCTCCAACTGTTCTACTCATTACAAAATCCATGAGGAGGATAAAAAACATAGATGACAACATATTCCCTTGAAGTACTCCCCTGTTCACTGGAAATTCATTTGATAAGACTCGATTAACATTAACTTTGCACTTGCTATGCTCATGAACAGACTTAATCATATTTACACCTTTAAGAGGAATAATATAATAACGCAGGACTCTCCACAAAATATGTTGGTGCACGCTATCAAATGCTTTTTCATTGTCCACAAAGGCCATATGAAGGGGATTTCTATATTCTACGCATTGCTGTACAACATGTCTCAAAATGAAAATTTGGTCAGTACAACTTCTACCTTTTCTAAATCCTGCTAGTTCATCTCTAAGCTTCTCGTCAATCTTTCTCTCCAGTGTCTTTAGAATAAGAATACTATATATTTTTAGAACAACTGAAGTAAGTGTGATGCCTCTGTAATTATTGCAGTCAGTCGGGTCTCCCTTTTTTTGCCATTTTCACCAACACTCACAACTCCCATTTTGCCTGTTCATGCCACATTCTACAAAATAATCTTATAAGTAGTCTGGGAGTCACTCAATTTTTGGTCATTATCATCACGGCAGCTATTAGATCGTATCCAGTGGTTTTCCATCACTTTAGTGTTTTGAGAATAGCTTCGACTTCAAACACATTGAATTCATTCATGGGCACATCAAGGGTTTTATCAACTTCAGGTATATCAATCAAATTATTCCCTTCATATCTCCTATGGGGAATAGAGTAGGTGGATGTAAAAGGGAGCTACTGAGGGTTGAAGAGCTAATAAAACCGGGGGTAAAAAGTAAATATCAAGAAAGGTTGAAAATGGCATATGACGAAGTGAAAGTAAGAGAAACTGGTAATTTAGAGGAGTAGTGGAAGTTAGTAAAAGAAAATTTTTGGAGGATTACAAGTGATGTGTGTGGCACGAAGTTTGTTGAAGACAGCATGAGGAAAGGCAGTGAATGGTGGAATGAAGGAGTGAAGGTAAAAGTGGAGGAGAAAAAGAGGGCTTTTGAAGAATGGCTGCAGAGTAATAGTGTAGAAAAGTATGAAAAATATAGAGAGAAAAATGTGGAAGTAAAGCGCAAGGTCAGTGAGGCAAAGAGGGTAGCTGACCTGAGAATGGCTGCAGAGTAATAGTGTAGAAAAGTATGAAAAATATAGAGAGAAAAATGTGGAAGTAAAGCGCAAGGTCAGTGAGGCAAAGAGGGTAGCTGACCTGAGGTGGGGTCAGGGATTGGGTCGTTCATATGAAAAGAATAAGAAGAAGTTTTGGAAAGAAGTGAAGAGAGTAAGTAAGGCTGGCTCAAGAATTGAAGAGACAGTGAAAGATGGAAATGGAAGGTTGTTAAAAGGAGAGGAGGCAAGGAAAAGGTGGGCAGAATATTTTGAAAATTTACTGAATGTTGAGGATAATAGGGAGGCAGATGTAATTGCTGTTGCAGGTGTTGAGGTGATGGTGATGGGAGATGAGAATGAGAAAGAGATTACAAGAGAGGAAGTGAGGAGAGCACTAGATGAAACGAGGGTAGGAAAAGCATCTGGTATGAATGGTGTGAGAGCTGAGATGTTGAAGGAAGGAGGTGTGACTGTACTTGAATGGTTGGTGATATTGTTTAATATGTGTTTTGTGTTATCAATGGTACCAGTAGATTGGGTTTGTGCATGTATTGTACCTATATATATGGGTAAGGGAGATGTCCATGAGTGTTGTAATTCAAGGGGTATTAGTTTGTTGAGTGTAGTTGGAATAGTGTATGGTAGATTACTGATTAAGAGAATTAAGGATAAAACAGAGAATGCAATCTTAGAAATACAGGGTGGTTTTAGGAGAGGTAGGGGTTGTAAAAATCTGATTTTTACAGTTAGGTAGATATGCGAGAAATATTTAGCAAAAGGTAAGGAAGTGTATGTTGCATTTATGGATCTGGAGAAAGCGTATGATAGAGTTGATAGGTAAGCAATGTGGAATGTGATGAGGTTATATGGAGTTGGTGGAAGGTTGTTGCAAGCAGTGAAAAGTTTCTACAAAGGTAGTAAAGCAGGTGTTAGAATAGGAAATGAAGTGAGCGATTGGTTTCCGGTGAGAGTGGGGCTGAGACAGGGATGTGTGATGTTGCGTGATTGTTTTACTTGTATGTTGATGGAGTGGTGAGAGAGGTGGATGCTCGAGTGTTTGGACGAGGATTGAAACTGGTAGACGAGAATGACCATGAATGGGAGGTAAATCAGTTGTTGTTTGCGGATGATACTGTACTGGTTGCAAACGCAGAAGAGAAGCTTGGCCGGTTAGTGACAGAATTTGGAAGGTTGTGTGAGAGAAGGAAGTTGATAGTTAATGTGGGTAAGAGTAAGGTTATGAGATGTACGAG
>NC_090741.1:125954426-125974426 GCF_036898095.1 Palaemon carinicauda | reverse complement strand
AACGAAGTGAATGACGTATATTGTCAAATATAATTTCTCTTTTCCTAAATACAACTGGATGTCACTAATTAAAAAAGAGAAGCATAAAGGATGATTAACATTAACAAGTAAAACTGAGCTGGAACACCTGATTTGCTACGAATGTATCACTACGACCAGCACACATGCTGTACGGAGGTAGCAGGTTATAATCAATTTCTCTCTCTCTCTCTCTCTCTCTCTCTCTCTCTCTCTCTCTCTCTCTCTCTCTCTCTCTCTCTCTCTCTCTCTCTTTTCGTGGATCCAAGTCGTCTACATCTGGGCTCTTCCTTTTCTTCCTTCTTTAACGAATATCCTAATGGCAATATTTTGCTTCAGAATCCGTGAATAAAAAAAGACACCACCACAAGGAAATTAATTCTCAATCATTTGTGCTGAATTTTTAAGCTACTTTTATACAAAATTCACTGAAGCACGTCCAAATAATTCATGTCAGTACGTTTTTTATTGTTCCGATGTCTTGAATGTTTATGGCTTCATAGGTTATATAATCTTTCCGATAGGCCTATTTAAAATACGAGGGGAAAAACTCATTTCCAATGACTTTTCTACAAAGAACTTGACAAAGTGACAATAAAATGCACCGCTTTCAGTCTCATCAGCAATGGCCCTGATTGGATTATTTTGTTTCTGCTTTGATATCAGAATAAAAGCAACATCTGATCAAAGCCCCGCTGTGATGAAGAGAACAATGCATAAGGGAGTAGGAGCGTGTATTGACAATTGTATTAAAATTAGCACACACCCCGCTATTCCGTAGTCCTTTTGTCTTACTCAACTACTATGAGATTCAGGGCCTCTGTAACACGGTTTTTTCGCAATAATTTTTTATCTATGAATTTCATAAATATAACGCTTATTCAGAATGCACATTATATCTACACATAAATTTTAACCATATTCTGCATTACGTAGGTTGAATAAATTTGGTACTTACAATGTAAAAGTGACGTTTTTTTGAAGACGGGCCAACTTATTCAGAGAAAAGGTTTCGAACGCACTCGTTACGTAACTTATGACGGCATTTCTTTCCTCTTTCTCGATCGATGATTGGCTATACGTAACGAAGGCTATACCTCTGCCAACAATGACACAAAAGTTTAAATAAAAGCAAAGCAGTACACCTTTATGAACTCTGAAACCTCTCCACTGATAATTGTCATAATGAACAAACCAACAAAATATGTTAATAATTACAAAAACACTTCGATTATTAGTCTCAACTCCCAAAATAAGTTTCCTAAGAAATTACAGTCTACTTTATAGGTCACAATCAGATTGACAAGGTGTAGGGAATAATTGGTAATTTTCAAAAACGTAGTAGACAAGCTTGATTTGATAACTGCTATATCCAATGTCAAGCAATCTTTATTTATTGTCTATCTACCTACCTATCTACTGAAAAAAAAAAAAAAAAAAAAACGGTACCGTATTTTGGCTTTAAACCTTCACCAATAATTATCGTCAGAATGATGACTTCATGAGGCTCCACCCACTTTGGCCTCGTTATAATTCAGGATAACACTGAAGGCTATCATGGGCATTGTTAGATTATAAAATTTAAATTCTGGCAATAAAAAACTCAATTCTCGAGTACTTGTAAGAAGTGCTAAATGATCCTCAAGGATCCCAGCAGTTGGCCTAAACGTTTAATTCATGTATACTACTGTTGCGGCACTACTGCTACAGTAGTATTACTACGATAGCACAGATACCCCACCCACATTTATGTATCGTTCCGCCATTCATAAAGTCTTTGTCATGTTTTTTCACTGTGCAATAAGCCATGGCCTCCTCAGAAATTAAGTTTAACATTAGATGATAGGTTATTTCATTAAGCTAACAAATTATGGCAACGGGGTATGTTATTGCCGATGTTGAAGCTAAAGATTAAGTTTGGTATCATTCCTTCATTGCATTATCATCTTTACTACTATTTGTTTGGCTACATGTAGTAATTATTTTAAAGGATAAATGAATTATGTTCACTTTACTTCTATAAATCCCCATTAGATGTACAAATAAAACCCCTAAAACTATTCAGGATTTATTTACAAAATGCAGTCATGCCCAAAACATAGCCAATATGGTCGTACGGCCTAAGAAGAAGAAAAAAAGTTATATCGGATGATCCGTTGGTCTGATGGAGATTTTAGCACAAAAATCTTATTTTAACAAAAATAGTTATATAAAGACTGTTTACATACAATTTCTCTCTTTCTCTCTCTCTCTCTCTCTCTCTCTCTCTCTTGGTAGCATAGTGAATAGTTAATGGAAATGTTCAAAAGCCTGAAGAACATTACAAGTATTATAATGATGTTACGCTAAATACAAATCAGACCATAAACATTGGATTTAAACTAGAAACTGAATAATTACCTATTCAGGCTATAATAATTATGGCCACGGGTTTTCTCTTGACTGTATAAAGTTGCAAGTCGTAAGACAAATGCAGTTTTGCAACCACGGGGGCAATTCCAAATCCTGTTAGCCATTCTTGACTGTTATGGTTTCAGAGCCGATGGAAGAAGGTGAATGGGTGTCCGGTGGATGGGCGGGGCAAAATTTTGTCAAAAGGTGTTTACATTGCTTACGTAATGAATGTTTTCGACTCTTGGCTCGTTATCACTGGCTATGGCGTCAGCTAGATAATTTTTACTCTATAAAAATGAAAACTATCGGGTTTAGGTTATTGATAATGCTGACGAAATTTGTGTGTGGTTGTAAAATATACATATGTCAACTTTCAGCTACATATGATGCTTTGATAAGGAGCAAAGTCCAAAAAACCGTGTTACAGAGGCCCTGAATCTCATAGTAGACGTCAAATATATTTATTTTTTAATCCCGCAGATCCACTTGTAACAATTATTATCATTATTATTATTATTATTATTATTATTATTATTATCATTATTATTATTATTATTATTACTTGCTAAGCTATAACCCTAGTTGGGAAAGCAGGATGCTATAACCCCAGGGGCTCCAACATGGAAAATAGCCCAGTGAGGAAAGGAAACAAAGAAAAAATAAAGTATTTTGAGAACAGTAACAATATTAAATATTTCCTAAATAAACTATACAAATTTAACAAAACATGAGGAAGAGGAATAAGTTAGAATAGTGTGCCCGAGTGTACCCTCAAGCAAGAGAACTCTAATCCAAGGCAGTGGAAGACCATGGTACAGAGGTTATGGCACTACGCAAGACTAGGGAGTAATAGTTTGATTTTAGAGTGTCCTTCTCCTAGAAGAGCTGCTTACCATAGCTAAAGAGTCTCTTCTACCATTACCAAGAGGAAAGTGGCCACTGAACAATTACAGTGCAGTAGTTAACCTCTTGAGAGAAGAATTGTTTGGTAATCTCAGGGTTGACAGGAGTATGAGGACAGAGGAGACTATGTAAATTATAGGCCAGACTATTCGGTGTATGTGTAGGCAAAGGGAAAATTAACCGTAATCAGACAGAAAGATCCAATATAGTATTGTCAGGCCAGTCAAGGGACCCCAGAACTCTGCGTTCAATTTCCGTTTGGATTGTTTGGCCTCCCTGTTTAATTCCGCCCCTCCCCCCCCCCCCCCCCTCCCCAAGGAAATCAGTGTAGTTTTAGAAGTTGTTCTGTTGTATTCGAACAGCCAAAAGCCATACAATCTCCTCCAGTTCTTTACTTCTTTTTAGCACTGTTTTGGCTATCTAACGAACAGCTTGGCCATTTGTTGCTTTCTCCATGATCGCTCAAGCACAATGTAAACAAAACAGCCATCGCAACCTGTGCTGCCGAGCTGACGTCACAAGTATGGCTTCCGGCCTCTCAAAGATGCGGGGAAATTCAAACCGGGCGTATATCAGCGGTGAAATTTCAAATCGCTACAGTTTAGTAAATCAGCGTATGGCGTTCATATTTATATGATAAAATTATTGAACACGTGTCAGATTTTAAGAAAAATATTAGCTATTATATTCATGACAGGTCACCTTTAAGAACGCCTACATATAAAACTAAAACACCCATATTACAACAAATATGTTAGACAAAATGTCTAGATCTATTGATGACAGTCGTGCTCGCCAGATCCAGGTAAATTGACATCAGTAGAGCCCGTCAGGGCAAATACTGAATAATTTCCTTTTGATTTTGTTTTTCACTAATAGCCTCTTTTTTACATGACCTTTTTTTTTTTTGAATAGTCAAATGGGGGTTTTACGCAGATTCATGGCCCTATTTTGCTCTACTGTAACTGTGCAAATTTTTTGTCAATCCTAGGTGTGCTCTTCTTGTATGTGACGTGGATGGGTGTTGATGTAAAAGCATAGGTAAGGGAAAGCTGTAGAGAACATGAAGAATTATGGAAATGAAGTACAGTAGAATGTAAAATCATTGGGATAGACTCGACTGCTCTTAAAAAGTTACCGGCAAGTTAAAAACCTTTCTTGAAATAGTTGGCAAGAAGATATATAAAGCGGTCAAACTCATTTACAATTAAATTATTTATTTTTCTCTCCTCCAGGTAAATGGGAATGTATGTAAAGAAAATATTTAAATGTAACGTGTTTATTGTGAGTATTTGAACGATAAAAGGATAACAAATGAGAATCTATTTATTAAAAGAATTAGAAATACACAAATCAATTTTCTCTTTGGAAACCCACTTTCCTGGCAACCTGTTGGACCGGTGTTCAATACTGACTCAAGCTTGATAGTTCCTTATAGTGTCTGTAACCTCACCATCAATGTGAGCTAGGGATGGCGGCGTGGAAGAAACCTATAGGTTTACCTGCTGATTCATAGGCAACCATTGCCTGGACCTCCCTGGTCCTAGCTTGATGGAGAGGGTCACATGTATTGCTAAGATATACGGCCTAGAATTGATATATATATATATATATATATATATATATATATATATACATACTGTATATATGTGTGTATATAGGCATATATATATATATATATATATATATATATATATATATATAAGTATGTATGTATATATATACTGTATATATGTGTGTATATAGGCATATATATATACATATATATATATATATATATATATATATATATATATGTGTGTGTGTGTGTGTGTGTATACGTATGTATAGATATGTGTTTATGTATATATGTATATATATATATATATATATATATATATATATATATATATATATATATATATATATATATATATATATATATATATATATATATATATATATATATATATATATATGTATATATATATATATATATATATATATATATATATATATGTGTGTGTGTGTATATATATATAAATATATATATACACACGTATATATATATATATATATATATATATATATATATATATATATATATATATGTATATATACACACACACATATATATATATATATATATATATATATATATATATATATATATATATACATACATATATATAAATATATATATATATACCTATATATATATATATATATATATATATACTTACAAAGTTGGTCTGATGTCGAGATAATACCATAGTTTATTAATGATTTTATTCATATTTCATATATTGTTTTTGTTTGTTCATTGAAGACATGGTACCCAACCAGTAACATGACCACTCTCATGTATATATAAGTATTTTATGTAAATTACGTATGACCTTCGCCGGTAATTTCATCATATTCTTTATTCAAGTTGAAATATATAAATTGAAGTAATTTTTCAAGGATTAACTTTTTATTTCACATATGTTTGGTACGAAGTCTTATATAACTATTTGAGAGTGTTGTTGGATTCCTGCGAGATATGAACAAGGGCTTAGGTAATGTTTTTTTTATATTTCATGATGTATTGTGTCATGTTTGTGAGAGAATATTCAGGGACATGTGCTTTGGAAGATTGTCTACCATGTGCTTTAGAAACGTCGGGAAGACCTGGTGAGAGGATGTTGATTTTCTTTTATTTCGGGGACAGAGGGCGGGCAGAGCTAGCGGGGAGAGTTGTTTTGCGGGTGCGTTGGTGTGCATCTGAGAGTCGCCTGAAAAGCCCTGATTCGCCTCTTGACCTTTTTATCTAGTTGGAAATTCTGATGCCCTTAGGCAAAGCTCCACGCTACCAGACCTCAATCCTGAAACCTTCTGGAAACAGTTAGATATCATATAAAAGTGACCAAAGGATGCGTTAGAGTCAGATTGAGATATAGATCGAGATAGAACTGCAGTCTGAAGACAACCTCCTTCCCCTCTCCCTCTCTCATTCCCGTATGTAACTCAGCGTATTATTTTTTGAAAGTGTTCAGTGCGTTAGTGTGTTCTCTACTAAGTGACTCTGTACCCAAAAGGAAATCGTGTGTCAAAAATATATGCAACACTAAAAGGTGATTTTGAGTTCTGTCCTTATACACCTGATAACACAGATTACCACACAATTCTTCAGTCAAGGGGGTTACTGTACTCTAATTGTTCAGTGGCCACTTAAACTCTTGGGAAGGGTAGAAGACACTCTTTAGCTATGGTAAGCAACTCTTCTAGTAGAAGGACACTCCAAAATCAAACCAATCTTCTCTAGTCTTGGGTAGTGCCATAACCTCTGTGCCATGGTCTTCCACTGTCTTGAGTTAGAGTTCTCTTGCTTGAGGCTACACTCGAGCACACTATTCTATCTTATTTCTCTTCCTTATGCTTTGTTAAAGTTTTTATAGTTTATATAGGAGATAATTAAATGTTGTTACTCTTCTTAAAATGTTTTATCTTGCTTTTTTCCTTTCCTCACTGGGCTATTTTCCCTGTTGGAGCCCCTGGGGTTATAGCATCCTGCTTTTCCAACTAGGGTTGTAGCTTAGCAAGTAATAATAATAATAATAATAATAATAATAATAATAATAATGTTGGCATTGTATAAGCCTTTTTTTTTATTGGTAACCGGCCCTATAGGAAGTATAGATTTTGTAACGTGATTTAGTTGTCTGAAATTCATTAAGTGTCAATCGTGAAAATTGTATTATTCAGAATTATTTGAAACTTTTGTATAATTTTTCATTGTATTAGTTCTTTTCTTAGACTATGGTTTATACAGATATAATAGTTCAAGTCAAGTTCTTATATAATTTTTCTGTCAAAAACCTCAGTAAGTTAAATATGTTTTAATAATACTTTGGAGTAATTACCAAGCTTGGTTTTGTTTGTACTTAAGAGACCTTTGGATATCCAATGTCTTATATATTCCTCTCTGGGAGCTATTTAACGTTCTCAGACTTCGTGAATTAATGTTTTAAAGTGTAAAAGTTTTAATGTAAAAGCAAACAAGGTAGTTTGGAATTTGAGGGGTTGATTAACTTACCAGTCGTAGTATATATATCATATGCTTGGTTCCCAGTCACGGGCCAGGGTATAGTATATCTTATCACGTACACCCTGTTTGTGAATCTCTGTTTGTGGTTAAGTGAATGACCCCTGGTCACCGGCTCGCTTGGGGGGAGTGTGATTTATCAGCATCCACTGGAGAAGAGGTTGTCTCCATGCCAAATTGCCAACGAATGGTTTTCTGCCTCCCTCCTTATCTTGCAGATTTTGTGGGGGAGTCGAAAGGCGGGACTTGAGGGAACAACGGCAGGAGGGCGTAGGCCTACCGGTTGTATCTGGATTACTGTGACGAAGGTGACTCTGATTGGTCAGTCTCTTCGTTCGTCATGAGGTCAAACCCTACAATGCCGGTGAAGCCTTACGATGGCCGCAGGACATGGAGCGGTCTGGCCTAAACTAGCAGTAGGAGAAGTTGCAATAATATTTGTCCCTTTGCTTGTCATACCAAAACTCTCATTTTTAGACTTAAACATTTTCTGTACTTTTTGGACTTAGAAATTCTCCAGTGGAAACTGAATTAACGTAAATGTTAAGTCTTCGTCCCCTGACCGTTGTTCGTCAAGTTAAGAGTAATTGTACCATACTACCATGAAATGAAGAGCACGTATTTTATTTAAAAACATTAAAAATTATAAACTTAATTTAAAGTGCTCAGACCTGTGTATGATTTTTATGAAAATATATTGCTCAATACAAATTCAGCTTTGTGTATCCCACCTCTTGAATACTAATGTTTAAATTAATTGCCAGTGTCGTGACAATCTTTAGTGTCCAGACTTCAGGAGCCATATCATATAAATCATATAACATATATATATATATATATATATATATGTGTGTGTGTGTGTATGTGTGTGTGTGTGTATGTGGTACTGGAGGGGGTTTAATCTAAAGGAAAAATTTCCAAAGAAGTTATAGTCTTAATGCAGTAATCCATGAAAAAAAAATTATTTAGCTATGCAATCAAAAAACATGCCAACGATCAAGTAGTTAAGCCCAATAAAAGGGAAATCAAATAGGAAAAATAAGGATAATCATCATGCACAACATTAAATTGAAGTTCACCTAAAAGGACGGAGTAAAAATTCTTGTCGAAAGAGCAACAAGGAAACTAGAGTTCCAATGAATAAGGAAGAAGGGTCAAAGTATACACTTGAAATAGTTGTTGATAGCAGGGGAAGATAGAAGACTTCTATCATAGTTATTGAGTCGATTTTGTAGGCAATGTGTATGTATACACAAAAGGAAGTACTTTGTCCCTAATAGAAGTTCTTTGATAACAAACATATTTACGGTATTGTTATTCGTGACGGTTATTGCGGCATTTTTTCATACACAAAGACCCCCCAAGCAAGGACCGATCGAAATACCACAAGCGTTGGGGCCCTACCCAGAACCTCACTACCTGGCCACCCATTCTATACCCATCTACTGCCCTGAGGTGTCATTTCAGACATCTTCAAAAAGCATGTGGCTGCTCAACGCTGCCACAAAGGGAACCCGGGAGAAGTCAGGAAGAGGCCTATTAAGGGGGGGTGTCAGGAGACGAGACCAAGGCCGATAACCAATGGGACAGCGGTCAGGCCAATGATCGCCCCTCTCCTCCCCCCCCCCCCCCTTCAATTTGGGGCTTAAAGGAGTTCTCAACGTAGGACGAGCTGGGCACCCTTTTCGCTTTTCAACCTTCACAGAAACAGGAACTGTGATACGTTCTCCACAAGGGAGGAGACAGAGTCCTTTTTATGAAGGTAAGGTGCCTGTACTTTGAGATCCTCATCATCCTTATCTAGCATTCCGTCTCAATTCTTTATCACATCCCATCCTTTCCTTTTACCCTTAACGAAAGATCCTACCCACAGAACCTTTACTATCCCATCTTCATATCACAACCACATGTGCCGTTTCCTCCTAACCCTAATTAATTCACCCTGTGACAGTGTTAATTCCCATGTGATAGTGTTTTAAGTCCCTAAGTTTTGCACTTGCATTTTATTTGCCTAAAATATTTAACCACATGACTTCATGGTGTTCTCAGCCTGTAGAAGTAAAGTGATCGGTGAATAATTCAATTTATTTCCCTTTCCAAGGAATGAGATTGTTTGCTATGCTGAAGTCACCCACGGTCTGTCCAACTCCATGTGAGCACATTGTGACTTACTTCAACAATAAGATCTCCCCCCCGTTGTGCTCCCCTTATTAATAATTTAGTTAAACGTATTGTAAATATATAGTTTTTGTCGGTAACACTTGTCTTATTACCGACTGGTGACCTTCCATTATTCTTTTTTGTTCCTGCCCTGAGTTCCTTGATTTAAACAAGGCCGGACTCACAAGGGCGGGAGTAACAAACTGGCGACCTTGCCAGGATCCGCTAAGATAGTAATTTTAAATTATTTTCATTAAAGTAAAATGCCCCTCTTTCTGTCTTTAGCGACGAGACGAACTCGATTTCCTTTTCAAGTAAATTTTATTATCACTGGAGTTGGAACCGTGGAAGAAAACAGCCGAGACATTTTATTTTTATTGTTAAAATCTTGGTTTTATTTGTGCGTCCGTTTGCACCGCGAAACCTTTTGTTTCTTAAAAAACCAAGTGGTGGGCTTCAGTTTTGTGTAGCAGGATAGCCATTGTATGTGACGAATTTGTCTTTTGTTTGTTTTGAGTGGCGGTTATCACAGTGATTAACAGTTATTAAATATATTTTGAACTAAGTGCTCGTTTTATTTTGTGTTAAAAAAAAGTCAGTGAAGTTTAAGAAATTTTCCGAGAACGTAAGAGGCTAAGCACATGTTAATTTCATGCAGTCCCGCCCAAGCTAACTCTGCCCACAGCCGTGTTTCCGAATAAAGCTAAGGTTTGCTTTGTCTATTATTAGCTTTGTTTATTGTTTACGAATTCTACATAACGAAAGCGCAGACCTGGGATTTTAGCTGAATTATTGCACGTTGGTAAGTGGTTCACACACATATCAATCGTTTGTTTTTGCATGAAATAATTTATCATTTATCTTTAGTGCTAGGATACAGGCTGGTCTTATATCGAAACTTTTGGCTTACGGTTCAGGTAAACGTTTTACGGCAGTGAGGTATCATTTCTGTGTTGGGTAACGGCAAGAAAACGTTGTATCCCTTGTTATTTCGGATTTCTATTTAATCGTTAGTGGCATTTGATTTCGGTTCTTTGTAACATTTCGTGGGACATTATTTTTTATGTACATTTTATGAAACGGATAATTTTCATACAATTTTGTTAAAACTGTTAAATAAAAAATATAAGGGATTTAAGATATCACATTCAATTTTATTTTTCAGTCAGGAAATACGATCATTTAGAGGTGTAATTCCTTAAATTAATTTTTGTTAAAGGGGAAGTATGTAAAGGGGTTGATTTTATTTTTTTGCGAAGCAATAAGCAAACTCAGTTACGTTGTTTGTTTTATTTAATATATTATACTTTAGATACAAATACAAACTTTGCTTTAAATCACAGAGTGCCAAGTGGTGGTGTTGCCCGCGTGTACCCGCACATTTTTACAAACCCATCTTTTTTATAAAGTCTAGCATACAGGATCACCCATTGTGATTCCATTTTTTATATGTCTAATATAGAGGATCAACCATCGTTGCGATTCCATTTTTTTATGTCTAGCATACATAGAGGATCGCCCATCGTTGTGATTCCATTTTGTTATGTCTAGCATAGAGGATCACCCATTGTTGTGATTCCATTTTCTTAAGTCTTGCATTCAGGATCACCCATCGCCGTGATTCTATTTTTCAAAGTCTAGCATTCAGGATCACCCATTGTTGTATTTTTTTTTTATGTGAATTTTGTTGTCTATTTATTTTAGACGCCTTGCAACCAGATAGACTACATGCCCACCCATTGGCGTGCACCCTGGTTTTCAAGTTAGGCTCCTGTTCAGTTATTTGCGAGGCTTGCTATTCAGGTATAATTCTTCCCTGGGAGGTATTTATTACAGCCATCGTGTATTTTTGCCCATCCCCATCTTTATCCTTTCTTCCGTGAGACTCTTGCATAGGCTAGAGCGTCTTTCCTATATGTGCAATTTCTTGCATGGTCAACACCATACCTTGAGCTGTTGAGTTTGGTTTCTTTGCTGTCCCCATAGGGAATTCGCAAGATGACTGCTGCTGAGATCCATGGGTTTATAGACTTGGCAGAACAACAAGGCTACGAGGGAGCCATATTGCGATGGTATGTGCGGGAACCCACAAATGAAACCAAGGCCCGGAGAATATCTGATTAGCACAGCTCAAGACCTTGCTACCTCAACCCAATGGTGCAAAAGTCAAGCAGGACAATCGCAGGAAGGTTTAGTTCATTGAAGGAGTCACCAAAGAACTCCCTACAGTGGAGTTAAAGGTAACCACGCCCCAGCTCAGCAAGAAGTGCAGACAAGGGGTAATGAGCAGTCTTAGACATGAGGGTGACGACTTGCTCTTGGGTCAAGAGTCCATGAAGGGCCTATAGCAAGTGCCCCTCAGGTGCATGAAGGCTGCCAAGCCGGAGCCCAATATTATGAGGACACCACCGGCCAGGGAAGACTAATGGCTAGCTGACATTAACCTTAGAGAAATACCTTGTTTAGTGAGGAGGCCCAAGAGTCTTCCTCCTCCAGCAATGAGTCTGAGCCTCATAACCCAGAAGTCCATTTGGAGGAAGCTGTGCTAGTTACCACCACTGGCGATAGGGCTACCTCAAACACAAGGCCAGAGGTCTCAGAGGAAGCAATAGGGTAAGCACCCATCAGCCTATAGACCCTGAAGAGCCAGACTGAGCTCATCAGATTCCAGCTGTTGAACGAGACGCTGGAAAACTACAGGGCACCCCCCCCCCCCTACTCGAACAAGGCGGAAACAAATAATCTCTATAAGGATGACTTCCTGCTCAAGGATGAGGTGCCCCTCAAAATCAACCGAGGTTGTCACGAACCCATTAAGATCTTGCACTGGCAAGTAATTGTACCTAGTAACCTCTGGTCCTCGGTGCTCTACATGGCCCATGAGGGACTAGGCGGACAAGTTGGTGGAATGTTTACTACCAAGCTGATCCAGTATCAGTTCTGGTTGGGCTTGCATGAGATTGTCAAGGCTTACGTGGCCTCCTACCACCCTTGCCAAGTCTCTGGTAATTCAGAGCAAATAGTGCTGAGGGCACATCTCCAACTTATTCCATCCATAGGTGTCAGGGAACTGACACAATTTTATTATTGGTTTGGCTTCCCAGCCACACTTAAGATGGACGAGGGTTTCCACTTCATGGCAGAGGAGTCACGACCTCTGACCACACTTGTAACCAATTTTCGGCTTCACCAGTGTCGTGTGATGCCATTAGGTCCTAGGAGCGTACCTGGCTGCCTCCAGAAACTAAGGAACCAGGTGCAAGCTGGAATTCCCAACTATGGGATTTACTTAGATGGCACCGTAAATCTCCTCCAGACATGGGAAGAACCCCAAACTCTAGAGAATGAGCTCTTAGGCATGGGCTTATCTCTTGAGCATTTTGGATTCTATTAAGATGACCATGAGTTCCCACTGACAGACCTAACGGACTATAACTCTCTAACCTACTTGACTAAGCTCCGTAATAAGAATAAAGGGCTCATGAGGTAGGGCATAGATCTCCAGAACTATAACTGGAAGGTTGAGCGCATAGAGAGCTTAGGTAATAGAATAGCAGATGTGCTCTCCCGACATTAGTGCTCAACGCACAGTGTCATGTCCATAACACGTAGCCATAGTCAGTAGATTAATCTAAATTGTATAGAAAAAAATAATAGTTTGTCCTTGGTGTCTCCCCTGGTAGATAAACTTGAGGAGCCCTCTTGGCCTCATTGGTTACATTTAATTATTTCTTATGAATTTATCTTACCAATTGTATGTTGTGATTTGTCTATTTGCTTCCATTTTCATGCCTACCACTGCACTAGGTCACATAATTTAATTATTATTGCATTTCCCCATTTTTTGTTGTTGCTACACAGCCAGCATGCTTACTTCAATGTGGCACTTGAAGTTAATATACCATCAAAATAAAGTAAAACTATGACCCTAGTTGTAGCTTAGAAATTAATTCATTATCGTGGTGAGACTCACTGAAGGAGAAGTCATTAAGGCTAGTGACTTCAGACCTTGCTTGCAGAGTTTTTGTCATGTTTTAGGACAAAATCTCTACTAAAATGGCTGGCTCTTATTCGTGACAGTCATTACGCCATTTTTTCATGCACAAAGACCCCTCAGCAAGGACCAGTTGAAATACCACAAGCGTTGGGGCCTGCCCACCCATCCTATACCCATCTACTCCTCTGTGGTCTCATTTCAGACATCTTCAAAAATCATGTGGCCGCTCAACGCCACCACAAAGGGAACTGGGGAGAAGTCAGGAAGAGGCCTATTGATAGGGGGTGTTGGAAGACGAGACCAAGGCCGATGACCAATGGGACAGCGGTTAGGCCAATGACCTCACCCCCTCAATTTGTGGCTTAAAGAGGTTATCTCGACGTAGGACAAGCTGGGCACCTTTATCGCTTTTCAACCTTCAAGGAAGCAGGACCTGTGATACGCTCGCCACAAGGGAGGAGACAGAGTCATTTTTATGAGGGAAAGGTGTCTGTACTTTGAGATCCTCATCATCCTTATCCCGCCTTCTGTCTCAATTCCTTATCACATCCCGTCCTTTCCTTTTACCCTTAACGAAAGATCCTACCAACTGAACCTTCATTTTCCCATCCCTCATATCCCAACCACGTGTGCCATTTCCTCCTAACCTTAATTAATTTACCATGTGACAGTATTAATTCCCATGTGATAGTGTTTTAAGTCCCTAAGTTTTGCACTTGCATTTTATTTGCTTAAAGTTTTCAGCCACACGACTTCATCATGTTCTCAGCCTGTAGAAGTAAAGTCATCAGTGAATAATTTAATTAATTTCCCATCCCAAGGAATGAAATTTTTTGCTGTGCTGAAGTCTTCCACGGTCTGGCCAACTGCACGTGAGCACATTGTGACTTACTTCAACAACAAGATCTTCCCCCGTTGTGCTCCCCTTATTATTATTTTAGTTAAACGTATTGTAAATATATCTTTTTTCGTCGGTAATACTCGTCTTATTGCCGACAAGGCCGGGCGTAAGAGTATCTACATTCCTAATCTTTTATCAATTTTGTCTTTAATAGAACAATTATCACACTATCACACACGTGAATAGGCACAAGAACACACATAACGGAATAGATAGACATAAACACAGACTCAGCACAGATACGGATACCCAAACACACTCACACACACATAAACGTACACACACACACATACACACACATATATATATATATATATATATATGTGTGTGTGTGTGTGTGTGTGTGTGTATTCATATACCTTCACAAATGCTCATACACAGACTAAGTGATATATATCAACATCATAATCAACACCATCATCATCAATATCATCAGTCGTTACTAGTATACTGCAGTAAAAAGTCATAAGACAGCGTCTGTTAATGGTCTTTTTATGGTAGTCCACACCTGTTAACTTTTCTTGTTCGTCAATCCATCCCATGTTTTTTTTTTTTTTTTTTTTTTGTATCTCTAGGGTCCTATTTTGTTAATCTTAACGTCCATCTGTTGTCTGCCATTCTCATTATATGTCCAACCTATGTCAATTTCTTTTTCTTACGTGTTGTTATAACATCCAGCACTTCAGTTTGCTCTCACATCCGTGTTGCTCTTTTTCTGTCTCTCATTGTTATTCCCATCACTATTCTTTCCATAACACTTTGAGTTGTAACTAGCTTTAATGTTCTAAGGCTTTTGCAATGCTCAAAGTTTCTAATGCATAATTTAACACTGGTACGACTTTCTCCTTAAATACTTTTCTTTTTTAGAGAAATTGTCATTTTGCGTTCCATAATCTCATTTTGTTTATCAAATGATTTCCATCCCATGTTTATCCTAATTCCAATTTCGGTCTCGTGTCCTGGGGAAACATTTACTTTCTGGCCTAAGAACGTTCATTCATTGACAATCTCCAGAGGTTCATCCATAACTCTTATCTGTTGTCTCTCTACATTTTCATTGAGCATCAGCTTAGTTTCCTCTATTCAAATCTTTCAGCATCTTTTGTTATTTTTCCCCTGATTCACTAAACACAACTATGTCATCTGCAAATCTTAAATTGTTAAGATATTCCCCATTAATACTAATTCCTAAACTTTTAAAATCCATATATATATATATATATATATATACGTTTACATGCATATATATACATAAATACAGGCACAAATACACAAACATATAATTATATGTGTGTATATATATATATATATATATGTATTATATATATATATATATATATATATACATATATACAGTATATATATATATATATGTATATATATATATATAGAGAGAGAGAGAGAGAGAGAGAGAGAGAGAGAGATACACACACACACACACACACATATATATATATATATATATATACATATAATTATATGTGTGTGTGTGTGTATGTGTACCCTTAGAGCCTCCATGAAAGAAATCTCACCGTAAAAGAATTACTGAAAACCAGAAGGTTAGGGTATTCTTGAGCTATTCCCACTCAGTTCTTCTATATATGGCATACGAGACTACAAACTTGTGTTATATGAATAATAAAAACGTCAGCAGAGTTAGTTTGTTAAAGAAACCATTTTATTTTCTTGTTTATCATCATTTTTATTATTGATTATTTTAGTTGATAATAATTCTATATAATATCCATTAAAATTATTGATTGTTATTAGTATTGTTTTATTTTTAGTATTTATTATTGAAATAGTTATCATTTGAATCATTAATCAATATTATTTATTCATTAAATATCACATTTATTACGGATTTTTTTGCAAAGTATTTCAATAATTGATAGGTAATGATCCTTATCAATAATTTCAGTATCATTCTTAATGTTATCATTTCGATTTCCTTCTCAAAATTAGATTATTATTATTATTATTATTATTATTATTATTATTATTACTTGCTAATCTACAACCCTAGTTGAAAAAGCAGGATGCTATAAGACCACGAGCTCCAACAGAGAAAATAGCCTATTGAGGAAAGGAAACAAGGAAAAATAAAATATTCTAAGAACAGCAGCTATAAAAACTTTAACAAAACAATAGGAAGAGAAATAAGATAGAATAATGCGTCTGTGTGTACCCTCAAGCAAGAGAACTCAAACCCGAGACAGTGGAATACCATCGTACGGAGGTTATGGCACTACACAAGACTAGAGAACAATGTTTTGATTTTGGAGTGTCTTTCTCCTAGAAGAGCTGCTTACCATAGTTGAAGAGTCTCTTCTACCCTCACCAAGAGGAAAGTAGCCACAGAACTATCACAGTACAGTGATTAGCCACTAGTTTGGTAATCTCAGTGTTGACAGGTGTATGAGGACAGAGGAGAACATGTAAAGAATAGGCCAGACTATTCGGTATATGTGTAGATGGACCAATTATAAGTAATATTATCATTAATATGTTATCTGACTAATGAATGAGATAGGTTCCGAAAGCCACGTGGTTCCTTTGTGTCTTTTATCATATAGGAAATCTCAATTAACCACGCAATTAATCAGTAATTAGTATTTTAACATGAGGATGCAATGATATTATTTGAGGTTATCTCTGATAGTAGTCTCAATAAACTAATAGTAGAACATATTTCATATCTGAATTAAATCCATTTTATAGATTTATAGATTTTCAGGTTTATCTCTTGCTTTCAAAATCTTCTCAGAATAGACACGAAGATCAAGAGACGAAATGTAACAGAATCTTAGCTAGTAAAACTTTATGATATTAGTGAATAGAATTTATGAAATATATCGTAAACAATTCTATTTAGCCCTAGTGCTTTAGCGCTTTCAATAATGTATTCATCGATGACTGAAAAAAAAAAAAAAAAAAAAAAAAGATTCAAAATTTAGTTGCTTCTTTTCCTAACACCCAAAACAACACCTAATGAAAATAAATGAATTATGTCAAATTCTGTGTTTTGGTCGTTTCCATTTGACCAATGCTCTTTTTAACAGAAATCAAAGCTTCTTGTTTAAACAATTAGATATTTTCAGATTTCAACTCTACTGTATATTGATGGTGGGTTTAGATAAAACTATCTTTAGGGTAACAATGCTTTTCCAAAGTCACGTAATTTTTCAAAGTCAGGGGTCCTGTGTGCAAGAACCACAATCAGGATTGCTCCATCACTGCTGTCTTTTCTGTCAAAAAGCTTTCTTTTTTTTCCGGTGACAGTGTTATATAATTTCTATTACTATTTTATTGAGAATAAGGAAGAAGTAATTTTTTGTATTAGTAATTAGACCCTGCTATGTCCTTACTTTTTTATTGAGTCGTTAATGCAGATAATTACAACAACAAAATCCTAAATATATTAAAAATATTTTTTAGCGTATTAGATTTCGTCCACTGAATTAGCACACTGAAATAGATAACACAGCATATTGATGCATCAATCACTAGAATTCAAATCTCCATCGGGAGCTTACTATCTATACTCAGATATATTTGCCTTTAATCCTTAGGTAAGGGGCTATGCTATCTGAAATCAGGGTAGATTTTTTAATATCTTTTTTAAGCCACTATTTGAATAACTCACTGAAAAACAAATTACCAATCCTCTAGATGTGGTACTAAGAAAAGATTAGCACCTATAGTGAAAACACCAAACATTTAGATTGAAAGAACTTAAATTCAAATTACTTATACGGGAATAACTGGAATTGCAGGCTGCGAAACAGAAGATGAAAATAAGGAGTCTCAGGTGAGTTTGAGTTTGAAAAGTAGGTTCTCTCATATTGGGATGGAAAGTATAAAATTTAAAATCGGTATATTTAAGGAAAGAAGATTTCAAATAGATACAGGAGGAGAAACCGAAATAAAATATGGAATCTAAGGGGAGGAAAGATATCTAACTAAAAAGATGATTAAATTTAAAAAAAGAATATAATCTGGAAAGCTGGATAATAAAGAATATATGCATAGAAAGATATGCAAACATGCAAGGGTGGCTAAAGTGACCTGTAGAGATTGATTTATTCTGCCCTTGATTGTGTAAACATTAAGATAACATGTCAACGAATACCTGGACGGTGATGGATTGAGAAACCATTCCTTACCAGCCATCACACGTTAAGTCGTTAAAAAAGAATAAGTATAAAAGTATCTTTGGACGTTTTCCAATTCTATTTATTTGCTTCACTTATTCTCTTTTCTTATTGTAGGGTTATGGTGGCTGATGTGGTACGTTACCACATCAGCCACCTGACTGGTGAACGCCAGACTGGGGTTCGAGTCCCACTCAAACTTGAGTTCCTTTGGCTATGCAACCTCACCATCCGTGTGAGCTAAGGATAGTGGTTTTGGGGGAGCCTATAGGTCTATCTGCTGAGTCATTAGCAGCCAATAACTGGCCCTCCTTGGTCCTAGCTTGGGTAGAGAATGGTCTAGGGCGTTGATCATATATATATATATATATATATATACATATATATATACATATATATATATATATATATTATGTATATATATATATATATATATATGTATATATATATATATATATATATATATATATATATGAGGTCACAAGGGCATTATCTTGCTCGATTGGGTAATGTCACTGTCCCTTGCCCATGCCATTCATGAACGGCCTTTAAAACTTGAGCAGAGAGTGAATTCTGTATACATGACCTTCGAATGTCGGGAATTCTTTTGTGGAGAAAGGTATACCAGATGATTTGTCTACAATCACTGCCTAGTTCCCCTTATTCCAATCGTGGGGATAAGAGGTTGTTCATTATTCCAAAAACAACATTTATTGAGAGCTTTAGATATGAGATTTGGGTCATAAGTATACCTACTGAGTCACCAGTTACCAACACTGGATCCCTTTGGTTTTGGAATGAGTCAGGAATGTACTGGAGTACTGATATAACGTTGTCTTTAGGATATTATGCAACTGCCAAATGACTTGTAATACATTAGGGTTTTTTAATCAAACCCTCTCATAGAGCTTACAAGGTGCAATAAGCGATGGCATTTTCTATAGTTTGTATAAATTCCATAAAAATTTCTTCGTATGAAAAGATCATTCATCCAAACTGTGCTGAAATACTGATATGTTTCTAT
Source organism: Palaemon carinicauda (assembly GCF_036898095.1). NCBI lineage: Eukaryota > Metazoa > Arthropoda > Malacostraca > Decapoda > Palaemonidae > Palaemon > Palaemon carinicauda. The sequence goes on along the minus strand of NC_090741.1, from coordinate 125,954,809 downwards.
TTTGTAAGAAAAGTCGTTCGGGGAACTTTAGCGTTTTTATCCAACAAAGTTCCTGTTTAGATATAAAAATTTTGAACAAATATGAGAGAGTTATTTTTTACTCGGAACAGTATAACAGATGTTTACTTCAAAAGATAAAAAGGAAATTATTATCAACAGAAGAGATAGAGTGGAAATTTTTTTTTTTGAGGGTTTGAGTACAATGATAAACATCAGTGATATTAGAAATAGTTTTGCCAATAGAAATAATGATACAACCGGTAACAAAAGTAACAGTATATGAAGTAAAGATCAGCAGAAGAAGATGGCCTAACAATTGATTTAATAATTGATAAAGAAGATTTTATAGTAGTAAAACTTCACACAAAATTTTTGCAAGAATA
>NC_090741.1:125931926-125944426 GCF_036898095.1 Palaemon carinicauda | reverse complement strand
AAATAATCCATTTAATAATTTACCAGATCATTGTGAGGCAATAGATTTTCCTATGAAACACACGGCAGAATCCAATAAATCAGTGTAGGTTCCCGTAGATTTGCAACAAATTCACGCAATAATAATCCAAAATGAGTTACGGCCAACATTATATGCTGTAAATTTAGAACACCGATCCTTCGCATTGTTTTTTTATTCTGGTAGTCCACGTAATATCATGGATTTGAGGACTCACCACTTGTTATTTTCGAACTTCCCTATAGAGAAGTCCGGAGTAAGGCTCTCGGGTATAGGAAATAATGAATTAAATGTAATAGGAGTAACTCATGTTCAGTACAAGGTTGGTAAGTGTACGTTGGCCGATACCTTTATCGTTGTACAAAACATTGATATGTATCCAGCTGTAATTGTAGGTTACCCGTCTATGGGCACTCAAAACATTACTTTAGCCCCTGCCAAACACGGCGTGTATATCGAATACCTTAAAATCAATTTTGGATAAAAAGGAGACGACAAATAAAACAGTAACATACATTGAAGAACCAATCACTTGTTTCATGAATCAAGAAATATTATATGCGACCAAACAGAATTCTCGTTCACCCGTATTATCAGCTGTACGCAATTTATCGAGCCAAACGTAACTTCGAATATATTAGTGCGAGTAAAGAAAACTTTGCCAGGATCTGAAATATTGATCCTTTCCGACACTCTGAAAACTAACGGATTGTCCGTCACACAAGCCATTTATACAGTCAGCTCACAACAACAATGTAATATTGAAGTCTGTAATCATTTGAATAACACTTTAGTAATTCACAAAAATTAACATATCTTGGATGTGGAAGTTTATAAACATCGCATTCTTACCGTCCCTGAGATCAATCACTCTTAATCAGTTGCGGATGAATCCCTTTTGCAATATATAAAAAATAAAATAAATAAAGACATTAGAGAAGAGGAAATTCAGCAGAAATTTTTTGATCTTTTAACTAAATATCATAATGTTTTCTCCACTACAGATGGATCCTCAGGTATAACGGATGTCATAGAACACCAAATAAGGTTAAAAGACTCCATATGAAATTCCAGAATGAGATAAATGATGAAGTACGTAAAATTCTAGAAGAAGAAGTCATTAGGAAATCGAACAGCCCTTATAATTTTCCGTAAATAGTTGTACCGAAAAATGGTCGAACTTGGCGTATCTGCGTAGACTTCCGTCGCTTAAAATGAGGAAGCGATCCCTGATCGATTCCCAGTGCCATGTACTGACGATATTTTATCTTTGCTTGGTCAGAACAAATATTTTACCAGTTTGCATTTACTTAAAGGCTTTCACCAGATACCATTAGAAGAAGATAGTATCCCATACACTGCCTTCAGCACAGCCAGGGGACATTATGAATTTTTGCGTATGCCTTTTGGTTTACATTGTGCTCCCATAACATTTAATAGAATAATCAACATAGTTTTTGGAGACTTGATAGGGGATATATTGCATGCCTATATAGACGACCTTGTAATCTTTTTTAATACCTTAGAAGAACATCTACGTAAACTGGAGCTAGTGCTGTAGAGACTAAGACAGCATAATTTAAGGGTAAAGATTAGTAAGTGTGAATTCTTCAAAACAGAATTAGTCTATTTAGGTTTTACGGTGTCTAGTCAAGGTCTTAAAGTAGTCCACGATAAGGTATCGGCTATCCATAACTTTCCGATACCTACTAATGTCAAGGGAATACAGCAATTTCTGGAGTGTAGTGGGTATTACAGGCGTTTTATACGCAATTATTCAATAATAGCCGCTCCCTTAACCAGTCTTACGAAGAAGGGCGCAGATTTCATATGGTCTGAGCAGCATCAACAGGCGTTTGATACCTTGAAAGATGAACTGTGTAGTTCTCCTATCTTAAAATTTCCTGACTTCGGTATGGAATTCTTCATTGCAACAGACGCCTCAGACCTTGGAGTAGGTGGGGTATTGCTTCGGCAATATGACAAACAGTTTTTCCCGATAGCTTTTTATTCAAGTAAACTGAGACCTTCCGAAAGTAAATATGCAGTAATAGACAAGGAAGGGCTAGCTATTGTTAATTCACTAGTGCATTTTAAGTTAATAATATACGGTTATCCCGTCAATGTTCTTACTGATCATAAGCCCCTAACCGACTTCTTTAAAGGCTTTAGTCACAGCCCCAAATGAACTCGGTGGCATATGATCATCCAAGACTTTGGCGCAAGGATCGGGTATTTACCTGGGAAAGCAAATATCATTGATGACGCATTATCACGCAACAGAGCCATTAGCTGAATTAATAGATATATCAACATCCATGTGTATTGTTAAAACTGTATATGAATAGGAAGATCTGGCCAGGAGCGCTGAACTAATACAGACTGAACAAAGAAAAGATCAGCGATTAGAAAAAATCATAAATGCTTTGAACGGAAATCCTAAGGAAAAGGAATATGTAAAGTATACGCAGGAGAATTATATAATCAAAGATAATATTCTGTGTAGATCCGTGACAAGGAAAACCCGCAATACACCACAAGTGACTAACGACCAGGTAGTGGTACCAATCTCGCTTACACCCACTGTCCTAAATTGGTTGCATGCAAATCCATTGCATGGCCACCCGGGTTTCTCCATAATGTCACAGAAAGCCAAATCATTATTTCATTGGCATACGATGCTTACAGATATAAAAAAGCACATAGCTAATTGTTGAACTTGTCAGGAAAACAGAGGGCACACGAAGACACCTGTCAGCCTAGGGGCCTATCCCATGCCCAATCAACCCTTTGAAAGAGTACACTTACATTTATTAACAGGGTTTTATGAGTCAGACAGAGGAAATAAGCACCTCTTGGTAATTATAGATGCTTTGAGTTGATATACAGAACTGAAAGCGCTTAAAACTAAAACCGCGATCAAATGCGATAGGAAATGCTACATTTGTAAACATGGAATTCCACACATGATAATCTCTGACTCGGGTGGAGAATTTAATAATCATTTCCTTAACTCATTGTGTGAATTCTTTGGCATAAAGAAAATCGATACCAGGATCTATCACCCAGAGTCGAACGGACTAGTGGAAAGAGCAAATAGGAAGGTTTTAAACATATTAAGAGTTACACTAGGGGGATCAGACCCCAATTGGGATATTGCCATACCTGCGGTACTAAGCACTTTGAATCACTCATATCATGTATCTATTAAAATGTCGCCGCACTAGGCACTGTACGGTACCTCAGCTAAAACGCCTTTCCATGTATTAACGCCTACAATCAATTTATCAAATCCTCTAAAGGATGTTATGAATGCAAGCATAATTCAATACAATATCCTTCGAAATAATCTAAAAGAATCACAAATCATAATGAAAAGGAATCATGATAAAATAGCGAAGCCAACTAAAACATATACCGTGGGTGATAAGGTATACATACAAGTATATGTACGCAAAGGACTCAATTACAAAATGATATCTAAGTTTGAAGGATCATTTAACATTTTAGAAACATTAACAGCCAATAGATTTAGAGTTCAAAACGTATCCCAACCCACTGATGAGAGAATCGAACCATTGACTCACATAAGAAATTAAAAGAAGGGAGAAGGAAGTGAGGGAAATTTTTGTATCTATGAAACTTGTATAATATTTGTATGTAAACATTTTTTTTTAAAACAGGAGTAATTACATATATTTTACTCATTGCAGGTTTCAAAAATGAAGCTTTTATTGTTAGGAGTGATATTGTTCGTTCAGACATTTTTTTCGTGTAGGAAGAGCCCTAAAACTAAAATTATAGATTTTAAATATGGCACTATTGTAGACAGAACAAAAGACGTTTTCATTACCGCAAGCAATATAGTTATAGAAGTAGATATGCAAGCGATTTTCCTCCCAGAGGATGGCGTTATTAACCTAAAGAGCGACTTGTCGAGGTTCGCTGTTTTGTTAAATGAAATGCACCAACGTCATGTTCCTTTTAATACAGAGAGTTCGCTTGCACCCACATTAAGCGTCGCGGAAATGTTATCATACGACTTGCAAAACAAAACCGACGAGGCAAAAGCTCTGGCTCACGATCTACTGATGTGGACTGTGCGACACAATAACCTTGAAAGACGTAACCTGTTTATTTTTGCTGCACTAAACATCTTTTGATCTGTTGCAAGTTTAGGCTTAGGAATTTCAAATCGTCTTAAAATCAGTGATCAAAATAAGAGAATTGAGATTTTAGAATATGAAAACGAACTAGTTTTATCAGAACTAGGGAATCAATTAACATCAATCAATAAAATAATGAGCTTAGTGAACGAACATTCTAGTAATATCGGTCAGATTATGGATGTACAAAACTTGCTGGCAACATTAACGTATTATAATTCAAAAATAGATCATATCCGTACTAAAATTTCACATTTTATTGACAAATCAATAGACTATGTAGAAGCTATTACGTTAGCAACTAAGGGTGTTTTATCACCACATCTTTAGCCTATCAAAGACCTAACGTTAACTTTGGAGAACGGACGGGTGAAAATGGGTTATGTTCCTTTGTTAGACGCCCATAAGATAGAATTTTATTATAGTTTAATATCAGTAACCGTTGAAAATTACAGGATCATGATTACAATTCCCTTTGATTCTTCTGATGCCTGGCACGCATACAAAATAGCACCATTCCCAACTTTCATGACGAATAACTCAAGTCCAATAATATCTGATTTGATAGGTCACGTATTGATTTCCTCTGGTAGGGAAACATATACGGTCATTAGAGACTTAGATAAATTAACTCACTGTTCAGAAGCCATGAATAATAAGGTATGTACAGCTGACTCCTTTGAATTCCATCATGTATCAATGGATTCATGTGAGTTAGGTATAGTGCTAAACGGTTCTCTCTCCCATACACACGAAGATTGTCTGAAAAACTTTATGCTTTTGACGATAATAAGTTCAATTATAGATTGAACAACAGCTCGTGGATGCGATACGACAAGGCCGGCTTCAAGGTATCATGCCCGGACAGATCCACGACCCACTCCCAGGTCTTCGTCGCAGCTGACAGTTGCATCGGGACGTCCATGAACTACACGGTCCAAGAAGTTAACACTATCATCAGGGAACGGGCCTACTTCGCGAATTTCATGTGGACCACTACAATCCCATCCTCACCTCTCCCATACAACACACAGGCGGCTAATCGGTTGACGCAACTAGCCGAGATGAACCACCCGTTACCAACTTATGCAGTGGGAAATCTTCGTTTCTACGTGTCGCTGGCATCAATCAGTGTTATGGTGGTGATTCTTATCGCCATTAACATCCTTGCTTTGCGTAGATTGAGGCAAAAACAGGTGGATCTCCGGAGGAACGTTTTGCCACGTCCTGACAACACTCCTATTGCGTTGAAAGGATTTACATTTCGAGCCGTTTGAAATTGGCCATTTCACTTGACTCGGGGGGAAAATTGTCTGGAATTGAGAAGTGTGTGGAAAGCGGTCAGCACGCTGGTAATATGTAGTTGAAGAGACTCCAGGACATTGCATTTGTATTATGTATATAAACAGTTAAAAAGTCATCTTTTTGGCACCTAATAAAATATTGTAGCCCTATATATTAAAAAAGTATCTTTTGGGCACCTAATAGAATATCTAAGCCCTATATATATTTGAAACTGTGGTGCGTGTAGGTACCAGGAATCTATATCTTTTGCACAATCGTATCAATTTTAATGTATCTATATCTTTACCAAGGTAACAAATATTCTTAATCAGTTACTAATGAACAATAATATCAATTATAATATATCTATATCTTTAACAAAAGTAACAATTAGTCTTAAACAGTTACCCATGATCATGTTTAAATTATATATCTCCACAGGGTAACAACTATTCTTTAACAAGTTACCAATTCGTGTATACATGTTCGGTTTTTTTTTTTTGTGGTACCTCATAATCATTTGCTAGCATTATGCCATATATAGCATACATGGATCTGTATTTTCCATGCCTTTTTCTTTATTTATGATTATGCCTGTTAGGTATGTATTTTTTTACACATACTTTTTTGCCTATTCTTCCTTAATCACTTGTTTATGGCTATGACTAAATATATATCCAGTCACACTATTAGGAAACATATTCTAACGTAACTTTTAATGTTCAATGCTTGAATGGTAGCTGTCCGAGCTACTGTAATGTATTACATTTTACATACAGATAAATTCCATATCTGTAAATAAACCACTGACCCAAGGGGTCATTAGCGAATTAGGAGTGTGACAACAGCGCAATAACAGGATGTGAAACTAGACCATGCTATGTAATGCTTGCCGTAGCCTGGAATGCATTGCATGAATAACCATTTATGTGTGTCTTGTAAACAGGTCACAATGCCTCCTGTGGGAAGCAGTTAACCTATTGAGCCCTACCAGAATCATCTGACTTCCAGCCATAAGGCTACGTGATTATTTCATTTAGTTATTATATAAAACGCTGAGATAGCTAGTGCTACGCTATCCACGCGAGCCTCTTGTAAATCAGTTCTATTCATCTTTTTATACTGAATGGTCATCCGACCAAACCATCCCATACTCCAGTGATGGAGCTATCAATAAATTGTTTAAAGGTAACCTAAAACTTTGGACTTATTCTAAGAAGAAACCTACAAGTCTAATATTTGTATATCACATTGAAGAGACATGAGGATGGAACCACAATGTGTACGTACAACATTCGTACACTAACATATATATATATATATATATACATATATATATATATATATATATATATATATATATATATATATATCCAGTTATATATGTATATATATATATATATATATATATATATATATATATATATATATATATATATATATAAATATATATATATATATATATATATATATATATATATATATATATATATATACATGTCATGTCATTTAAAGGAAAAAATTTCACACTGAATAAGGTGATATGTGTATTTTCTTAAGTATTTTATGAGTTTTATTCGTTAGATAAACGATAGGGAGACATTGAAATATATATATATATATATATATATATATATATATATATATATATATATATAGAGAGAGAGAGAGAGAGAGAGAGAGAGAGAGAGAGAGAGAGAGAGAGAGAGAGAGAGAGAGAGAGAGAGAGAGAGAGATGAGAAAAGTGAAGTGGTACTCGAAAGCCAATGTTTGTGAAAAGTGCTTATATAGCGTTAAGTTAGCCTAAACAACGACCAACGATGGAAACATATCGAGTGACTCAGGCAACAGAAATGTACACCTGCCGGGAAACAGGAAGTGACATATGACGTTACCATTACGTCAGAAGAAGGGACCAATAGAACACAAGATTAGTCACATGACGTGACGCAATTACAACGCCCTTATTCTAAGCTACTTAAGCCGTTGATGGAATAGAAGAGGCGAGCTCTTTCCTACAGTAAACCGCCATAGTCGGTTGTCCCTCCCCCCCCCCCCCTCCCCTTCGCCCCACATCAGGTGCAGAGTTGGCTGCACTAACTAAACGTCAAGTTAACAAGAAGAATTTTCTAAGTGTCCAAAGCCAGACAAAGATGGGACCGAGTTCCCTAACTGCTAACAAATACCTTTCAACCGGGATGTATAAGATTATCTACGATGAAGGAGAAATTACCGAGATTGGTGTCGATGAGTGGACACAAAGAAGAAGCGATCCCCAAATCACCCACATAGAATTCAAGGATATCGCATCCCAAATGCTGAAGTGTGTAGCGGAAGTCTACGGTTGTAGCCTCCAATCTTCAAGAGTTTTTATTATTCCAGTCTGTGATAAAACTAATACTTCAACGTAGAAGAATACTGTAAAACTATTGTTCAACTAAATTCAAGAAGTAAAGTTAAGGAACTATACGGCATTTTATCATTACCCACTTTCCTTAGGGTCTAAATATAAATAATTATTTGCACTTATATGATTGACTGAGATAATTTTATTAATTAAGATAATATTAAAGTGGTGATTAATAAAGAAATAAAAAAGGCCCCAACATGCATCACAAATGGTGGCAGCTTAAATGGATAAAATGCCATGTGATATTTATCAGTGCACAAATTAATAAATAACTTCTTCCAGATACCAGTTGTACACCTTTGCAGAATATACATCAAGATGCCAAATAAATAGCGAGGACGTGAGACGAAATAAGAAATAATTACTGAAGCGATGAAGATGTAAACAAAAGGAGAAGAAAGAAGAAATGTGAGTAAAAGAATCTCTCTATTAAATACGTCTCTCAGTTTAAAAGTGAAAAACTTGTCTTTGTTTAAGAATAGGAAAAAAAAATATCTTGTTAGGGTTTCTTGAATGATGCATGAATTATTTTGTATTTTTTCTTGTGTAAAATAATATGTAATATGATTTTTAAAAGTGATGGTAATGATGTTATCGGCCCAAAGAATATGGAAGTGAAATATGATTTAGAATTACACAAGTAGGTGAAAAATACAAACGAGCAACTTCCCATAAAAAAAGTGAGTTTAAAGAATTAACACAAATTACTAACCCCGCTAACATGAATTCAGTAGGGAAATTAACACAAAAAAAATATTTTTGTGTGGAAATATAGGTAGGAATAACCAAGATAAAAGAAGGTTAGTGAAATACACGGCAAAAATTCAACAGGCTATGTTAACCGTGAATACAAATGTAAGTAATGCTCACACAACCTTGAATGGTAAGTAATTTAAAAATGTAGCAAATTTGAGTGAGTTTCAAAAATAATGTAGGCAATTATGACGATCAGCCAAAGAGACAGACAGGTTAACAAATCTACATAAGTTCCTATAGGTAAAATATGAGGATGGCTCGGTAAATGAATTTGCCACACAAATGGAGGATCACGTAGCAACAGTGAAAAGGACATGAATCCTTTTCTAAAGGTAAGTTTATTTCTAATGATAATTTCCTATATGTAGAAATAAATGAGGCATTAAAATGTGTGACAAGTAGCATCCTAGATATGAGTTTTACGAAGAGTAGGGGAAACTAGTAAAACCAATAGGAAATCAGGAGGTAAAATCCTAGGGAACTAATAGCCACAAATCCTACCTGAGAAATTTTTAATAATTTAAATAGTTGCAGGGAAGTTAGAACAGTAGACTGGAACGAGGCGCAAATTACCCTAGAGTTAAACAGAATAATGGGCAGAAACTCAGGTCAAAAACAGTTAAAACAAATAAGGAAGGACACTGTTAAGTCTAGGGAAAGATTACATAAAAGGGGATAGAAATCAGGCAAAATAATGAAAAAAAAAGGGGGGGAAGACATATAGAACAGGCAGGCACAGAGATAAAGAACCCCTTCATGAAATAAACAAAGACACTACTCAGAACGCCCTCCGACACAAAAAAAGTTAAATTCAAATCCTCCAAACAGTGAAAAAGAAACGAATCAAAAATAGTTAGCTGGATAGAAAGGAAGTCAGGAAGACGAAAAATAATATATAGTAAAGATAGGCATATGTAGCGGAGGTACATCCACGTTGCAAGTGACTATTTTATCTTATAGAGACTCTGGCAAATATAGTTGATATACTAGGATACAATACAGTGATAGAATATTGTGAAATACCTGCTTCCAAATTTTAAGGGTGAAAATGAATGATTTGCAGAAATGAAATGCAAACAAGTAAAAATAAAGGGGTATGAACCGTCCGGTTAGATAGATAATTAAATGCCAAAATATGCCAAATGATGAATAAAGATGTCATTCTTTAAGTAACATTTCCCAATAGAGCCTTAAGATATCGTTCAAAAACCGATACAATGATGAAGTATGAATTTTATGTGAGAGAATTGCAGGCTTAAAATAAAAAATAAGATAGTCAGGGTATGATTCTACTTGTCAAAGACAAATCTTTTACAAAAGTGGCCACTTTGTATGAGACGAATTTGACAGGAGAAACAGACTCCGGACTAAGAAAGGGAAATGGAAATTAATCAAAAAGACCAGGAGAAATAAGAAAGTTAAGAAATAGGAAGAGTAGTTAAGAATAAAATATACTCCTTGTGAATATATGACAGGCGCCATATAAATAAAATAGAATGTCGACAGATAATACAGTGAATAAAAATAGAATAGACTAAATAAAAATGGAATTCCAAGAAATTATTGCGATAGGCTAGTGAAGCTATAGGCTTAAAGAATTATACTGCTATACGCAGAAAGGAATATGAATGATGCTTTAGGCATATGTATTTAAAACAGAAATATGTTGCTGTTAGGCACAAATATTTAAGATGAAGTGATAGGCAAATGAATAATAAATGAGCTATGATCCTATTAAGTAAATATAAAGTCTGTTCAGTACTGAGAATACAAAAAGCTAGAACTTGGCTAGAGAAGTCATAATGATGCCTAAATAAAAATAACCCGCAGATATAAAGAAAATAGGTTAACTAAAAATAGGATGCCAGAGTCTGTCAAAAGAGACAATGATGCAGTTCAGATGAAGGAAAATAAATGCACACTAATTAATTAATACTACTCCGGATCAAATAACTCATCTGAATGGCGGGTAATGACTTCTAAAAATAAAGGAGTAGCGATTACAGTTAAGCAATCAGAAAGGGGCATAATTTACCATAAGGAGCATAGAAGTAAGGATAGATGAGAAATAGGCAGAGATAGCCATTACAGGCGATAGGTTAGGCAGAATAGAGTAGAAACATCGGCGACAAGGAAACCTGCCAAAAACTCATTAAAACTTTTACATATACCGGTATAAATCATGAAATATTACCTATCAGCCAACGCCCCATAAGGAACACTGTGAGTGTTAAAATTAATTAATAAGTCTCCTTATAAATCTCCCAAGATATATTACCTAATGAGGATAGAAATATTAGACTAGTTAGATCATCATAAGTAGAAAATAAATGAAATGTCTATCCCGATAATAAATGATGTTTGGCTCGATTATTGAGGAGTAAAATACACAGAAAATATTGTAAGTACCATGGTCGAAGAATACAAGCCATTCACGGCTATTAGCATTTTGAAGAATGCTAGAAATTAGAGTGAAGTTGACGGGCTCACTCAGCTCCTCTAACTATTGACAGAATAATGATCTAGAATTTGGAGATAGAATAAGCCTAAAGAATGATGTTACTAAGTTTAGTAAGAATATAGAGCCATAAAAATAATAGAACTAATCTAGAATAGGGAGAATAGCAGGATAAAGAACCAGATTAAAGAGTGACCCATCTCTAGATTTGAATAGGGTAAGTATAAAAAATGTAGATAGATTTAAGATATGTAGAGAAATAAGGGTTAAAGTGGAAATCCTGCTCCACTAAGATTTGACAGATGTAGAAGATTTTTTAGGAGTGATAGGATCTTACGGAATAGTAAGCAGAATTTGCTAATTTACCCAAGCCTTAAAATAAAGTTAACCTAAAAATATGTAGTGTGCAAATGAAATAGAAGGCTATGAATAATGAAGAGAAATTCATTTTCGATCCTACATTACCTTAACCCGATCTCCTACCCAGGAGTTATGAAAATAATGTGTGATGCCTCATCAAAATAAAAATAAAAATAAAAAATGTCTCATTAAAAAGGTAAAACCCGAAGAAGGGTAATGTATCATGAGAGTAGTCTTAAATTAAATGAAAAATAACCGAGTAGGATAGATTATCCAAATAATGGTCTAGAGAAGTTTAGAAATTTATTTAGGGCCTAGAGTATATGTGCTTATTAATGACAAGAATGGTTGTGATTTTACTGTCCAAGAAGGACTAATGTTGATGAAAGAATAAAAGGAATCTTAGGAACCTTAAAGTACTGGGTGTTTGTCCAGGATAAATCACTTTATTGGTAGGTTTATGGTGGTAAAAGAAGGATTATTTAAAAACACAGGAAGGTGTTGAAAAGAAATATAACTACAAATATTTTGTTTCAGTTGTCAGGTAAGAAACCTAGAAATAGGAATAATTAAAATAGAACAAGAGAAACCAAAGGTTAAAAGAAATGTTGTAGGTGAATTACTCCCAATATAGGAATCATATAACAGGATTGCATACTGCTTAAAGGAATACATACGAAGAATAGGGAGAAATACTTGTTCATGAATATAAATTTCAGACATACTAACCAAGTACTAACAAAAACTCATGCTCAAGTTAGTAGGACATCCAGTAATCAAAGACTGCATTTGATGATGAATTAATTTTGACTTAACATAGATATTTGAAATTGTAAAATTAAAGCCTACATATAAGAAGTATAAAGGTCATATAAAGGTAAGAATCCTTTAGAAATTACGATTGCATTTTCTCAATCCCTTAGTGGTGGTGCTAAGAGACTACCAGGGACTCTGTTCCCAGAACTTGACAAATAAAAAAAAAATACTGGTCTAGATAAAACTTGATTTAACAAAGAAATGGTTGATGAGTCTGTAACAGAATAATTTG
>NC_090741.1:125914426-125924426 GCF_036898095.1 Palaemon carinicauda | reverse complement strand
CATATATTTTGTTTAGATCTCTTTGTAGTGAGTTCCTATCTTCATCACAAGTAATTTCTCTACTTATTCTTGTGTCATCGGCGAAACTTCTCACTACGGAGTTTTCAACATCAGTGTCTATGTCTGAGATCATAATAACAAACAGCAGTGCAGCTAATACGGTACCTTGTGGCACACCCGATATTACCTGGGCTTCATCTGATTTCTCGTCATTTGCAACCACTATCTGTTTTCTGTTTTGCAGGAATTATTTTACCCATTTTCCTATCTTTCCCACAATATTATGCTTTCTCATTTTTTTCTCCAATATGTTATGGTCTACCTTGTCAAAGGCTTTTGCAAAATCTAGATAGATCACATCTGTGTCTTTTTCATTTATCATATTTTTGTATATGTTTTCATAGTGTGCTATCAGTTGGGTCTGTGTACTTTTTCCAGGCACGAAACCGTGTTGACCCATATTAAACAAATTATTTTTGACCAAATGGTTCATTATTTTCTTTTTTATTACCCTCTCATACACTTTCATGATATGTGATGTTAGACTAACAGGTCTATAATTGCTTGCCTCTAGTCTTGATCCACTTGAAGATAGGGGTTATATAAGCTAATTTATGTTTAACATATATCTCGCTCATATCTACACTTTGTCTTAGCAGTATTGCAAGCGGCTTCGCGAAAGTGTTTGTAGTTTTTTTTAACAAAATCGCTGGAACTCCATCTGGTCCGGCTGCCGATCCATTTTTAATTTCGTTTATAGCCTTGACAATATCTGCTTCATTAATATCTATATCCGTTAGATATTCAACATTTTCTTCTCTCATTTCTGTTTCATTATTCTCATTCGCAATTCTTGGCGTGAACTCACTCTTATATTTTTCTGCTAATATGTTGCATATTTCCTTTTTTTCATTCGTTAGCCGTCCTTCAATTCTTAGAGGGCCTATTTCTATTCTCCATTTATTCATCTTTTTTGCATAGGAGTAAAGTACTTTGGGGTTTCTTTTTATATTTTGAAGTGTCCTTTCTTCTAAATCCTTTTTTTCATTTTCTTTCGACTGTATAATCTTTTGTTCTGCATTTTTTATCTTACATTTTATTTCCCTCATTTTCCACACATTTTTTTCTTTTGCAAGATTTTTCTTCCACTTTCTAATTTTCTGAAATAAGATCCTTCTGTCTCTTGGTATGCACGTCTTTTGTTTAGTTTTTTTTCGGTACATATTTTTCAACAATTTTCTCCAGTATTTTGTACAGTATGTCCGTATTTACCTGTATATTATCACTTAAAAACACATTTTTCCATTCTTTATTCAGTTCTTCATTTATTTCTGACCATTTTATATTCTTACTGTTGATAGGGAAGCAATGTGGAATGTGATGAGGTTATATGGAGTTAGTGGAAGGTTGTTGCAAGCAGTGAAAAGTTTCTACAAAGGTAGTAAAGCATGTGTTAGAATAGGAAATGAATTGAGTGATTGGTTTCCGGTGAGAGTGGGGCTGAGACAGGGATGTGTGATGTCGCCGTGGTTGTTTAACTTGCATGTCGATGGAGTGGTGAGAGGAGGTGGATCAGTTTAAGTACTTGGGGTCTGTTGTTGCAGCAAATGGTGGAGTGGAAGCAGATGTACGTCAGAGAGTGAATGAAGGTTGCAAAGTGTTGGGGGCAGTTAAGGGAGTAGTAAAAAATAGAGGGTTGGGCATGAATGTAAAGAGAGTTCTATATGAGAAAGTGATTGTACCAACCGTGATGTATGGATCAGAGTTGTGGGGAATGAAAGTGATGGAGAGACAGAAATTGAATGTGTTTGAGATGAAGTGTCTAAGGAGTATGGCTGGTGTATCTCGAGTTGATAGGGTTAGGAACGAAGTGGTGAAGGAGAGAACGGGTGTAAGAAATGAGTTAGCGGCTAGAGTGGATATGAATGTGTTGAGGTGGTTTGGCCATGTTGAGAGAATGGAAAATGGCTGTCTGCTAAAGAAGGTGATGAATGCAAGAGTTGATGGGAGAAGTACAAGAGGAAGGCCAAGGTTTGGGTGGATGGATGGCGTGAAGAAAGCTCTGGGTGATAGGAAGATAGATGTGAGAGGCAAGAGAGCGTGCTAGAAATAGGAATGAATGGTGAGCGATTGTGACGCAGTTCCGGTAGGCCCTGCTGCTTCCTCCGGTGCCTTAGATGACCGCGGAGGTAGCAACAGTAGTGAATTCAGCATTATGAAGCTTCATCTGTGGTGGATATTATGGGAGGTTGGGCTATGGCACCCTAGCAGTACCAGCTGAACTCGGTTGAGTCCCTGGTTAGGCTGGAGGAACGTAGAGAGTAGAGGTCCCCTTTTTTGTTTTGTTTTATTTGTTGATGTCGGCTACCCCCCAAAATTGGGGGAAGTGCCTTTGGTATATGCATGTATATATATATATATATATATATATATATATATATATATATATATATATATATATATATATATATATATATATATATATTTGTTCCTATTCATATATATACATATATATACACACACACATATATAACGGATTTTGAGCGAAGCGAAAAATCTATTTTTGGGTGAGATGGCCATGTCGTCCTGATGGAAGTTCCTATAGGGTAGCTTCCTAGGGTATATTACAACTACGGCGATATTCCCAGAGAATTTACCTTAAGGTACCAGAATTCTAACTCCTGGAGCAAATATCCCTCCTGAAAGGGATATCGCGACATATCAGAGGACGTATTCTTGACACGCCACATGGCAATCTGCATCCCGAACAGAGATATCATCTCGCAGGGGGCGATTGGCAAGAAACGAATTCGGGAAAGAAAAAGGGGGAGCCGCTCCCAAGGCTCCCTATCTTCCGATTTGTATGCGTGCCTGGCGCCAATCCTGGCGCCATCTGTATTCCTTGTAGCGTACACGAGGTGCTACAGATACTGTATGTAGGGAGGGGTCCTACGGCCCTTTCTTAGAAAGGCAAGGGCGGGTCCATCAGGACGACATGGCCATCTCACCCAAAAATAGATTTTTCACTTCGCTCAAAATCCGTTTTTTGGGCTCAAGCCATGTCGTCCTGATGGAAGTATACCAGAGCATTACTGTATCTGTGGATTCTCAGAACATGCCGTACTCCCCGGATGTAATTTTTCCCGGTCGACTAGACCTAGAGACCTAAGATGTTACCGTTATACATCTTTTCAACTAACTATAAACCATGTTAGAGCTTCCTGCCCCCTACAGGGAAGAGTCCTACTAGACTCTGGAAAAGTCTCGAAGAGTACATATACCTATGTATGAATACCAGGCAAGCTAATATAGTGGTCTCGCCCTATATCAAGTGAATCATAGTTTGTAAAGAATCACTGCGTCAATATGAAATATCGACCAGTTCTCCGCACAATACTTGTATTGGACAAAGGTTTTATATCCGCATAGGAGGAAAACCAATGCAACATAGCTTGCATAAAGGAACAATTCTATTAGAATTATCCCAGATAAGGTACATAGAATGAATACTCAATTATACCAATAAATTGACACAGGTGAAGGAGACACAAGGTTCTCAAGAACCACTTTATTGACAGGCAATAAATAGACAGGTTAACCACAATATATATATATATATATATATATATATATATATATATATATATACATAAGAAGAGGATAACCCAAAACTTTAAGCATAAGTATGATAGTAAACAGAACTTGTTTGTCTGAAAGAAAAAACATTAAATGCCACTTTTAAGATACCGAGGTATCAAAGTCATAAAAGTCTGTATTACAAATCAATGACATTAGCGTTAGAAACGCTCGGCACACATGTCTGCACTTATGCTAAGTTCACCTTCAGAAATGGAACAGTCTACATGGGCAACACAGTGCCCTCACTTAGTTTGTAGTACAGTATGTAACTACACACTCACCCTGGAATTAATCGTCCCAATTAAGACCACTGTTCCTCGCAGAGTTAAACAGTAGGGTTAACACCGCGACCCACTGCTACCACAGATCTCTTTAGTTCCTCTACTTGCTTCGCATAGTGGCGAAAGAACACTCTGGAAGACTTCCAGCCAGTGTATGAATGGAGATGTTCAAAATCCATACAATTAAAGAAATTTAAGGATGAGGCAACTTTCTTCGGATCGTGACCTGCGGGTGTACTGTCAGGATCCGCTCTGCGAATAAAATATGTGATTTTCGCTCTGAGTTGATTCAGAGATAAATTTGAGCCTGATGTTTCTCCCCTGAATAGTTGACCACCCTAGAAGTCTGAAGTTCTATGAAGATAGACCTTTAGGCATTCTACTGGACATAGAGATGCATCTTCTTTCAGAGGGCAGATTCTCCAGGGACCCCACCTGTTGGTGGGTAACTCATTCTTGGCGAGAAACGTAGGATCCGGAAACAGGTTCAGTTCTCCCCCATCCAGGAACTGAACACGACCTGCCTCTCTCGAGAGGGCTACAATCTCACTAACCCTGGCCCCGGACGCGAGTGCAAATAGGAAAATAACTTTTTGTGTCAAATCCTTTAACGCACACTCTTCATTGCTCAATAGAGAAGCGAAATGAAGAACTTGTCTAAAGACCATGAAATGGGCTTTGGAGGTGCTGAAGGTCTGAGCCTAGCGCAGGCTTTTGGGACTTTATTAAAGATCTCGTTACCTAGGTCAACCTGGAAGGCATATAGAATGGGTCTTGTCAAAGCAGACTTACACGCTGAAATCGTGTTAGCTGCCAATCCTTGACCATGGAGGTGGAGAAGAAAGATAAGCAGAAGTCTGTCAAGATCTCCTGTGGATTCTTCGCCTTGACAAAAGGCCACCCATTTTCTCCAAGATGACACGTATTGCCTTCTAGTAGATTTGCACTTATATTCCTCAAGGAAGTCTATGCTGGCTTTTGAAATCCCGAAACGCTTTCTCACCGCTAGGGAGAGAAAATCATGAGCTGCAGGGTCCGGGTTTTCTGTAATGAAGCGCAGACAGTTGACTTCTGGACTCGCTGGGTCAGAACTGGATCTGGTAGCGGTACAAACTTCAGCTACAGTTCCAATGCCAGGGGGAACCACACGCTGTTCGGCCACTTGTGGGCCACTATTGCCGCTACCCTTTGAAGGATCTCAGTTTGTTGAGGACCCTCAACAGAAGGTTGTGAGGAGGGAACAGATAAATCTTGGACCATCTGTTCCAGTCGAGGGACATTGCGTCCACTGCTTCCGCTAAGGGGTCCTCGTACGGGGCACGTACAGGGGCAACTTCTTGTTGTCTTTCGTCGCAAAAAGGTCTATCTGCAGTTCTGGGACTTGATTCAGAATGAAGGAGAATGATCCTGCGTCTAAGGACCATTCCGACTCTATCGGTGTGAACCTGGATAGAGCGTCCGCTGTCACATTGCGGACTCCTTGAAGGTGAACTGCCGACAGGTACCACTTCTTCTTTTCCGCCAATCGGAAGATGGCCAACATCACCTGGTTGAGAGGTGGTGACCTCGATCCTTGTCGATTCAAGTATCTCACAACTACCTCGCTGTCCATCACCAACCTTATGTGGATCGAGTGACGCGGGGAGACTTTCTTTAAGGTAAGGAGCACTGCCCTAGCTTCTAGAAAGTTTTATGTGAAAGGTCTTGAATAGCTTGGACCAAGTCCCCTGGACTTTTTTCCGATGAGAGTGACCTCCCCATCCCTCCTTCGAGGCGTCTGAGTGAATCGTCACCGACGGGGGAGGTGGCTGAAGAAGAACCGACTTCTTTAGATGTCTGGCTTGGGACCAAGGCCTGAGAAGAGTACTTAGCCGAAGCGGCTGGTCTTCTCAGATCTCTTCGCGCGTTTGATGCATAACTTCTCCAAACTCCGATTGCATCCTTTAGCTGTGCTCTTAGCACTAGGTCTGTCACCGAAGCAAACTGGAGAGAGCGCAGTACCCTCTCCTGCTCGCGTCTTGATATCCTTTCGGAATCTAGAAGTCTCTTGACAGAACCCGCTATCTCCTTCCTTTTCTTCGCCGGGATGGAGAAACGGTGTGACAAAAGGTCCCAGTGGATTCCCAGCCACTAGAACTTTTGAGATGGAGAAAGTCGAGACTTTTTTCTGTTGATCTTGAAGCCTAGGTACTCTAGGAACTGGATCACTTGACTGGAAGCTTGCAAGCATTCTGTCTCGGATGCTGCCCACACCAACCAGTCGTCCAGGTAGGCTACTACCTGAATTCCCTTTAGGCGTAATTGTTTGAGAGCTACGCTCGCAAGCTTCGTAAAAATCCTTAGGGCTATGTTTAGCCCGAATGGCATGGCTCCGAAGGCGTATAGTCTTCGTTGTAGCCTGAACCCTAGGTAGGGGGAGAGTCGATGGCTAATTGGAATGTGCCAATAGGCATCTGACAAGTCTATAGAGACGGAATATGCCCTTTTGGGCAGTAAGGTCCTTATGTGTTGCAGTGTTAGCATTTTGAATTTGCAATTCACTATGAACTTGTTGAGTGGCGACAAGTCCAGAATGACTCTGAGCTTTTCCGAGTCTTTCTTGGGAACACAAAACAGCCTCCCTTAGAAATTGATGGGCTTCACCCTTCGGATCACCTTTTTTCTCCAACAGTTCTTGAACGTACTCCTCCATAACGGGGGTGGAGTGTTGGAAAAAGCGAAGGCACGGGGGTGGAGTGCTGTACCAGCTCCAGCCCAGTCCATTCTTGAGTAGGCTGTGGGCCCAGGGATCGAAGGTCCACCGATCCCGAAATTTCAGAAGTCTCCCTCCTACCGGTATCACCTCACTTGGACTGCCGTCCTGAAGTCTTGCCTTCCTGACCACGACCACCCCTGAATCCCCTTCCCCTTGAGGGGCGTCTAGACGAGCCTCTGGCTGCTCCTCTAGGCTTTGCTCGAAAGGAAGTAGACTGCCCTTCGAACGCTGGGGTGAATGCCGTGGACTGTGTCGACACGGCCTGGGGTACCCACTGAAAAGTGGTCGGGGTTTGTGCCACGATCTGGGGCACTGGGGGCAATGGCAATTGCAGTTGCTGTTGCTGTCTAACAGGCTTGGCTGGCCGAGACGGTAGCCTAGTCCTCATAGTCTTCCTCTTTGGTTGAGGACCCTCATCCGGGGAAGACTTTCTTTTGATAGCCAGGCCCCACTTCTGGAGAAGGTTTCTATTCTCCAAGGCGGCCTTATCAACAACTTTTTTGACCAAGTCGGTAGGGAAAAGGTCTTTTCCCCAAATGTTGGAGGAGATTAGTTTCTTTGGCTCGTGCCTCACCGTAGCCGAGGTAAACACGAACTCCCTACAAGCTCTCCTTGCCTTGACGAAGCCATAAAGGTCCTTCGTCACTGTGGCCAGATGAGTCTTGGCCACTACCATGAACATTTCATGGGCCTTGGGGTCACTTGCCATCGTCTCGAGAGTAGTCTGAAGAGACATTGAGGCAGTCAGTCTTTCTTTTGTATCGAACTCTCTTCGCAAAAGAAAGTCAGACAGCTTAGGGAGGTCCTCGCCGAACTGACGTCCGGCAATATCAGCCTCCAACTTTCCAACTGAGAACGTAAGATGGACGTCCTTCCAGTCTTTGTGGTCCATAGGCAGGGCCAGCGACAAGGGTTTACACTCCTCTAGGGAGGGGCAAGGCTTGCCGGCCTCGACTGCTTTTAGTACAGCCAGAAACCCTTTCTGTAAAAAGGGGAAGGCTCTAGTAGGCGAGGACACAAAGGAAGGGAGCTTCCTGTTCAATGCGGCTACCTTTGAGTTAGAGAAGCCCCTCTCTTTCATCGAGGATGAAAGTAGAGCTTGAGCCTTAGCATGGTCCATCACTATGACCTCCTTCGGCTCTGTCTCCTCCTTTGAAGCTGGTTCCTTCCTCAGCCGGACATAACAGTCCGGATATGATGCCTTGCTGGGCCAGAATTCCACCTCTTCCAGGGGAACTGAGCCCAGCTTATTCGAGATGACGATCTTTCCAGTCGTCATCGGCATGTGCTCAGCATACCTCCATGGGTTAGCATCTGAGCACAAGGGAAGATCTTTCACATTAAGCTTTTTCTGGGGCCCATGTGATTCTGCAAGGCACTGCATTCGCAGTTCCATTGCAGCCGCCTTCTCCTGATTCTCCTTCTGCATTTGTTGGATCATTCCAACAATAGAAGAGAGGGCCTGTCCCAGCTCTACTGGGAGACCGGCCGATGTTGAGGGAATAGGCTCCGGAATCTGAACCGGAGTAGCCGACACCTCGTCGACGTCTACCTCTACAACGTCTGGGGCTTGAACTTCATCCTGGGCTTCTGCCAGGAGGTCTTCCTCCAGACACTCGTCCCCATCAGACATCCTGTCATCTAACTGGATGTCTTGCATCGCGACCGCGACTTCAGCATCCACCTGGATCTGAACTTGGGGGATCTCCTTTTGAGGCTGGGGAATCACTGCATCAGCTGATGCCTTAGGGAAAAGATACGCCCTCATCTTCTCACTTGGAAGATAAGGGCCAGAAGTGTTCTTTTGGAAGCCCCTTACCCAGGTACGAAGCTTCTTCCTAGCTATATCCCTTGATTCCTCCGTCCTAGGGGAATCAATGGTCTCAGTAATCAGGTTAGTGCACACAGTACATACCTGAGGGTCCCAATACCGGAGATCATCCTTGGAGACAGCGCATGCTGCGTGTCTCCTACAAAACTCATGTCCGCAGAGGTTCTTGCTGCGGACGTTGCAGAAAGCACTTCCCCACTTCGGAGTGTCCTTCTGTAAAGAGAAGAAATTTCTATGAGTATCAAGTGAACTATGTATCACTGGATATGCATAGTATAGCATAACAATTCAGAAAGGAAAGACACACACTTGTGTTTCCCTCACAACCCATTGCTGCAGCCTTCCAGATAATAAAATCAAATTGTTAATCTCTTCTTGAGTAACCAATGCAAAGTTTCCAGAGGAAACAGGTGGAGCTCACACCTAAGCAATGATTTTAAAAACCTGGATAATAGACAGGAAAGAACTCACTTTCCTATCTGTAGGGCAACAGCAAAGGACTGTGCAAGAAAGCACAAAAGTGTTAGAACACACAGTGCTGTACCAAAACCCATACTATAGTTTTCCTCTTACTGTATATGTTATACTGAAGAATACTAGTACAGTATAGGAGGATACGTGCCGGCCGGCACACACCATAACTAGCTTTAAAGTATACTACTTAACAGCTATAAGGCGGCAGAACTCTGGTTCAAATGCATGTGCAGGTCGGCAGCAATTGCCGGCCGGCAACAGCCAATGTCGGCCGGCAATGGGTGCCGGCCGGCAACTACACAAGGTAGTACCCAGCTGCTGGCCACACTCTTGGTGACCGGCAGACAAGGGCTGACATTAGCCGGCCGGCAAAGGTACAGGACCGATGCCAGCCGGCAGCAAAAGAACCAGAGGACTACACCTGCCCGGCTGCCGGCCTCATAAGCCGGCAGCCGGGTCGGGTACAGCACTAGAAGAAAAATAGGATGGATGCTGGGATAAGAGTGTACACTACCTCCAAGCCCGGCAATCCGAAAGAGTGCATATAAGGAAGGGGAGAATCTAATTCAGGCTTCCTGGCCAATGCCGTCTGGTTCTACAGGCAGGCATGGATAAGGGACCAAGGGAGGTTCGGGCAGCACTCAAAATATAAGACCCTTGCCGGCCGGCAGGGGGCTGAGTCAATTCCACATCCTAACCTATACTAGGTCCAGATGTAGAACGACGTACAGTACTGTAATGGCTAGGCCATTACAGAGATAGAGGGGGAAGGGACAAAAGAGGGTCCTACCAACCTTGCTTTAGTGACGGATCACCCGCAGCCAAGAAACTTATCTTAGCCTAAGGGAGATCTAAGGGGGGAGGCCAGCAATACTTGCCAGCTCCCAGAGCACCAAAGCAAGGAAGGTGTTGCCACTCCCAGGGAAAGAAACTTATCCTCCCCTGAGAACAGCAACAAGGACTAGTCTGGTAGATCACAAAAGAAGGGATCATATCCACAGAAACCTTCGGTAGTGACCT
>NC_090741.1:125901926-125909426 GCF_036898095.1 Palaemon carinicauda | reverse complement strand
TGGTTTAAGTAAAGGAGGAACTGTTGCATCTACACCAAAGAGTGCAGGTTTAAGGGTAGACCACCATATGTGTTCCTGAGTTGTATCTGAAAGGGTTTCTTTTATGGTTAAATTGTATTCCTTTTTCGTTGAGGCATAAACATTCTGAGCAAAAGCTCGAAGCTGAGTATAGTTATTCCAGGTCAAATCTAATCTGTTACCCTTCCAAAGATGATAGGCCTCCTGTCTCTCCAAATAAGCACGTCTACAATCATCATTGAACCACGTTTTGTTCTTCAATTATGTTTACTAGATTCTCATTCAAAGGGACTACATGATTAACGCTACTATGTAATTGTGACCAATCCATGCACAAAAGATCATGCAAAATACCATTCCAATTTGCTTGGGATTTCATATAGATTTTACAAGAGTATGATACATCAGGGACAGGTTGCTCAGTCTTAACTACAATGAAATCAAGGCTTGATCAGATGTTCCGACTGGCGAACCCACTTTACTAGTTATAACGCTAGGGGAGTCTGAGTATACGAGGTCTAAGCAATTAGCAGACCTGTGAGTAGCCTAATTTATGATTTGCTCACAGACTGATTCAGAGGCAAAGTCTAAACCTGTTAAGCCATGGCGATCGGTAGGAGAGATAGAACTTAACCACTCCCTATGGTGAGCATTAAAATCACCAACAAAAACAAAAGAAGCCTTTCTATCATCTTCTTGTATCTTAGCCATAATGGTGAGATGACAAATCGAAGATAGAATTATCCATGTCTGGATTCCGGTAGATGAAACACAAACAAAAGTTGTTATGCCTGCCACAAACTTTTATTACTTGAATCTCATAACATCCACATTGATAGCAGGACTTATTAGAACCAGTGTATTCAGTCCTAATATACACCGCCATTCTCCTGGCCCTAGGGATGGCATCACGGTTCAACATAATTGGCTTCCTAATACCAGTTATAAGGAGCTCAGATGAGTGCCACATATTAGAAACCAAAGTTTCTGAGCACAAAACAGTATCTTACTGTCTGGATGCAACTGTAAGGTCTTGAATATTTGTATGAAGACCACGAATATTGCAATGCCGAAGACGACATTGATGAAATCTAGAACATACTGGTCACGGATTTCACTCAATATCTCCAGACAGCATAAGAATTAATAGTAATAAAAAAGAGACAAGGTGGAGGAGATAAGTACACTACGACAAGGCATAAGGGGCAGGACACAAAAATAGGTGATATACGTATCTCAGTAACTACAAACAATTAAGAGATATTCTTGGGCTCGTTAGAAAGGTGTAAAAAAGTTCTTTGTATATAGCACCCTACGCAACTCTTAGCCACCTTTTCGGGGCGGTGATCCCTAAACAGCGTTTTGTTTTGGGTGACATAATAATAATAATAATAATAATAATAATAATAATAATAATAATAATAATAGTCAAAAAGAGTTGCTGCTATAGTGGAATTCTATATATTTGACACTTCTCTAGTTTCTAATAGTCTCAAGAATTCTGCGTTTCACCAGTATTTACAATATCTAATAATTCAAAAGAAAAATATTCAGTATTTTTTTGCATTCTTATTATACTGCGGAAACAATGCAACACAAGAGCAATCAGAGATCTCTGACCTCCGCCAAAGGTTAATGGAGTCGTCCATGACCTAAGATCTATCGTGGTTGAAATTTCGTCAAAATCAGTCAATTTGTTTTGACGTTATCTTAAAAATGGCGAAAAATTTAAATAAATCTATAACTCGGGGTCCGGACCATCTCCAGAATTTAATGGGGTCGTCCTTGACCAAAAATCTATCTTTTATGAATATTTTGTCAAAATCCATAGAGTAGTTTTACATGATCCTGGCCGCAGACACACCGACAGAAGAATGAATAAACAGGCTTGATCACATAACCTCCTTGATGGAGGTAATAAAAGGACAGTAGTTATATTTTGTAGGTAAAATCTAGGTAGAATTTCCAGGATATCCAGGTTCTCTGATCACTTACAGTTCCGGAGTAGTTTTTATATTTCTATACTTCACAATGTTTCGAGCAAAGAATTCTTTCATATTTTTCTAGTAGAAAATAGATTGGAAAGTGTGAGATAATGATAATGATGATAGATTGCTTGACCCCTTTGGCAAGTAAGATACTCTTTCATGCAGGCTGCGGTCTCGCTCTTATTCCTTTGTTGGATAATCGTTGTCATCATTTTGAGTCGTTTGGGGTCATAAGGTAAATGGTGTCTCCTTCTGGATGAGGAGGTCCTCAAGTATCTGATGGTTTTTACTGGCAGGGGGGAAGGGGAAGGGGATGGCAAAGATTTTTGTACTGCTGATGATGTTTTCACTTCTTAGTTTTAAAGTGTGGCTCTGCTTTGAAGGGGTCTTGAATTGATGGCTTCCTGTTGAACGTAACAGGAGTCACGTGATATTAGAATTTACATTGTGGTCTAGGAAAAAAATAAATACATTAGAGTAGGTTTTGATTCATGAAATATATTATTATTCTAATTTTGGTTCAGGATATGATTTAGTCTTACGAGTTAGAATATATAGTTTGTAGGTGGTAGGTTGGTCAAGGCACCAGCCACCCATTGAGTTACTACCGCTAGACAGTTATTAGTCCTTTGACTGGCCAGACAGTACTACATTAGATCTATCTTTGATTACGAATAATTTTTCCTTTGCCTACACATACATCGTGTAGTCTGGCCAATTCTATCTACACTTCTCTGTCCTCATCACTTAACAACAGTGAGATTACCAGACAATCCTTCTTTGTTCAAGGGGTTAATTACTGCAATGATCAATGACTGCTTTCCTCTTGGTAAAGGTAAAAGAGACTCTTTATCTGTGGCAAGCAGCTCCTCTAGGGGACGGACACTTCAAAATCAAGCCATTGTACTCTAGTCTTGGGTAGTGCCATAAACTCTGTACCATGGCTTTCCGCTGTCTTGGGTTGTAGTTCTCATGCTTGAGGGTACACTTGGGCACACTATCCTATCTTTATTTCTTTTCTTGGTTTTAAAATTTTTATAATTTATATATGAAGGATTTCTTTTAATGTTGTTACTGTTCTCAAATTATTTTGTTTTAATTGCTTATAGCATCCTGGTTTTGCAACTAGGGCTATAACTTAGCAATTAATGATAATAATAATAATAATAATAATAACAATAATAATAATAATGATAATAATGAGAGTGTCTTGTTTGGTGACTAAACACACATTCCTAAATAAACGTATACATCCTGCTGCAGAGTTATCATTCATAACATTCAAATCAAATTAAGTTTAAATCTATAAACTTATTATCCTACCTCATGACTGAAATATATTCAAGTGTTTGAACAGCTTATCTAGATGCAGCAAGATTCATGTACAGTTAGAATCAAAAGAACACCGACACTCGGGGGAAATCTTTCGTCAGATGTCTCTATTGTTCCTATGACAAAAGAGACAAGGTGTTGCTCTTCTTACTACTTCTACGAAATGGGCGGAGCCTTCTTCAACCTTAGCGAACCAAAGACAGGAAAGGACTATCTTTGTTAGCAAAAACATACTAAAGTTACAAATCGAATTGCCATATTTAAATTCTTTATTATCATTTGACGTCTCAACAATCCACTGCAAATACAAAGCACACACACATTATATATATATATATATACACACACACACACACACATATATATATATATATATATATATATATATATATATATACACACTTACTATTTCTTCGTAGGAAGGGCCAAGTGGACACTCAGCAGGGAAGGGTTGGGTGGGGGGGGGAGTCCCCTCTTCACAACCTCTTGCCCTAGCCAGTCCGACACTAACCAAATAAGAAAGTCACTTCTGCTTTAGGGAGTGTGAAGAGAAGTTAAATGAGTATTCTTGATACAGCCTGTAAGATATTGTGGCATTGCCTAAATATTATCTGATAACCGTTAGTGTTCTAACAAATATTTTTAACCGTATTCATTATTGGTTGATTTGTGAAAGATAGCAGCAGTAGAATAAAATAGTTATTGTTGTTGGAAGTTTGATAAGTAACGAAATTTAAGTATCACCATTGCATAATAGGAAATCAGTGATGGATACAATATATACTGATGACTTCATAACACCTTGAATACAATAAGAATTGATTACTTCGTATCGAAAATAAGTGGAGGTAAATGAGGACGCCATTACATTCCAGCAAAGGCTGTCAGAAATTTGTTTTATTGACAAATCATATAAAAAGATTACAAGCTTTTTAGTCTCAGAACGACGTAATTTTCCGAAATTTTGTCATGAAACTATGATATACCTATTTTCCCAACGTGTATTCTCCTTTAAATTGTCGGAAAATACATTTACAGATGGCATAAGCACAAAATTATTCCCCATGCTAATACCGTGACTGCTAGTTACCAATGATTATATAATTGCTAGTAGCTTTATCTTAAGAAATTACACTGCCTGGAGATCAAACTGACTTCTTATCGGTTCGCACAACGTTCTTTCAGTCTTTATTCAAATAAGCTTAACTCTGTATGATAAAGTCCCTAATTACAGTAATCAAGTGCCCGAATTAGCACAGCTATGTGGTGTTGGATGTGGGCTCTGGACTGGGTGAATTACTCTAGGCATATGGTCGCTTAATGAGCAAAAACACATCACTATCCATGAAGCTCTAGTTCGGAGTGTTCGAGCAAAGCCATCCATACTAGCTCCTCCGCCTATCAAGATAGTAGTTGAACCATAATTTCTACAGTTGATGCAGTAAGCGGGAAAGGGAAAACCCAAATACTAGAATATCTCGAAAATATATGTTTGATTGTCCTTTTAATCACTAAATCACACAGTTGAGGAGCAATACCCATGGATTCGTAGATATTTTCTCTCATTCTTCAGATCTTATTTTCTGAGCTTCTTCCTCTATCCCCTGACATGTCTTGTTAGGTATTTATCCTGTAACATTTTTGTTCCTCTATTTCATTCTTTATCATTTGTGGTTCTTTCTTTCATTCTTTAATCATTTATATATCAAACATTCTCATTATTTTCAAAATGAATAGCCTTCCCCTCGGGTTCTCGTCTTAGACCGTCAATATTAGTTCCTAGCTTCTCACTATCCCTCCAGAAAAGAAATCTCTCCCGAGCGGCAGCATGAAATACCTTTGAACCTGGAACTATTTGATATTTGCGTGAAGCCAAGACAAGATATTCATGCCCTATCAGAGATAGGGCATTTGGAGCACTGTATTCCATTTCCCTTACTCTTCGATAATACAATCTCCATAAAAAAAAAAAATTGTATTGTGAAGCATGCTTCCATGAATTAGTGGTGTCACTCAGATTTTTTTTATATAATTTATGTCTCATTCCTTTATCACTATTCCAGTTAATGGAAATATCTTGGTTGATTTAAAAAAAAAATAAATAAAAGAAAAAAAAAACAGAAAATATTTCAAAAGAGCACTTGAGGTATATGGAGGACTTCAAAATATTATGATCAAACTATATCGAGCCCAAAAAAAAAAACCACATATGAAATGACGTGTCTGAGGCCTTTGTCCCACAGTACTCTAGAAACAGATACATTAGTTGTTATGTGTGTAGTATATTGAGATCTAAATTCAGGAGAGTAGCACCATCTGCATATGCAAAGAGCTTGCTTTCTAGGCCAACCAAATTTTAAAAAAAATCAGATAAAATGGCAGTGACGGAAATTGGGCGGTAATCAGCAGCCTTGTCACTAAATTTTTTTTATACAATTTACGTCTCATTCCTTTATCACTATTCCAGTTAACAGAAATATCTTGGTTAATTTAAAAAAGATAAATAAATAAATAAAAGAGAAATAAAAAAAACAGAAAATCTTTCAACAGAGCACTTGAGGTATAAGGAAGACTACAAAATATCATGATCAAACTATATATAGCCAAAAAAAAACCCACATATGAAATGACATGTCTGAGGCCTTTGTCCTACAGTACTCTAGAACAGATATATTATTTGTTATGTGTGTAGTATATTGAGATCTAAATTTGGGAGAGTAGCACCATCTGCATAAAAAAAAAAAATGCTTGCTTTAGAGGCAAACCACATTTTTAAAAAAATCAGATAAAATGGCAGTGACGGAAATTGGGTGGTAATCAGCAGGCTTGAGCTACCTCAAACACATTCTTCAATTCTAGAACAGGCCTAATATATATATATATATATATATATATATATATATATATATATATATATATATATATATACATATATATATATATGTATATATATATATACATATATATATATATATATATATATATATATATATATATATATATATATATATGTATATATATGTGTGTGTGTGTATATATATATTTATATATATATATATATATATATATATATATATATATATATATATATATATACATATACATATATATATGTGTATATATATATATATATATATATATATATATATATATATATATACATACATACATATATATATATATGATTATATATATACATATATATATATATATGTATATATATATATATATACATATATATATATATATATATATATATATATATATATATATATACTGTATATATATATATATATATATATATATATATATATATATATATATTATTACTATCCAAGCTACAACCCTAGTTGGAAAAGCAAGATGCTATAAGCCCAGGGGCTCCAACAGGGAAAAATAGCTCAGTAAGGAAAGGAAATAAGGAAATAAATATATGAAGAGAACAAATTAACAATAAATCATTCTAAAATAAGAAACAACGTCAAAACAGACATGTCATATAATAAACTATCAACAACATCAAAAACAAATATGTCATAAATAAACTATAAAAAGACTATGTCTGCCTGGTCAACAAAAAAGCATTTGCTCCAACTTTGAACTTTTGAAGTTTTACTGATTCAACCACCCGATTAGGAAGATCATTCCACAACTTGGTCACAGCTGGAATAAAACTTCTAGAGTACTGCGTAGTATTGAGCCTCGTGATGGAGAAGGCCTGGCTATTAGAATTAACTGCCTGCCTAGTATTACGAACAGGATAGAATTGTCCAGGGAGATCTGAATGTAAAGGATGGTCAGAGTTGTGAAAAATCTTATGCAACATACATAATGAACTAATTGAACGACGGTGCCAGAGATTAATATCTAGATCAGGACTAAGAAATTTAATAGACCGTAAGTTTCTGTCCAACAAATTAAGATGAGAATCAGCAGCTGAAGACCAGACAGGAGAACAATACTCAAAACAAGGTAGAATGAAAGAATTAAAACACTTCTTCAGAATAGATTGATCACCGAAAATCTTGAAAGACTTTCTCAATAAGCCTATTTTTTGTGAAATTGAAGAAGACACAGACCTTATATGTTTCTCAAAAGTAAATTTACTGTCGAGAATCACACCTAAAATTTTGAAAGAGTCATACATATTTAAAGAAACATT